>NW_020641484.1:516-1000 GCF_003573695.1 Papaver somniferum
AGAAAGAAACCAGTTGTTAGTGCTTCTGCAGGTGCATCTACTACTGCTAAGGATGGAATGAAGAACAACAGCAGTTCCAAAACATGTGTTAGTGAATCTTCTAAACAAGGTGCTGCAAAATCAGGCCAAGGGAGTAAGAGAAAGGTTTCTTCTCAACCTGCTCTCAATCAGAATAACAAACATGTTGGATCTGTCAACAACAAAGTCACCTTCACAGTTGCAGATCCAAAGGGAAAGAAGAAGAAACCAAAGAAGTACATGAAAATCTGATTTTATGTTTGTGTTGGTTGATTTTGTGTTTCAATTTGGTTATCTTTTGTGAATGGATGAATGGATGCTTTTGTAAGACAATGCAAGTTCTGAAATTAAAATAAATTTAGGTTATCATAAAATTGTTGCAGGCTACATTTTCAGATTTTTCTTAAATTCCTTGCATATTTCATACACTTTACCCTTCATTGTTTCTTTGCTTTCAATGACAAGA
>NW_020641485.1:0-1809 GCF_003573695.1 Papaver somniferum
AAAAAAAAAAAAAAAAAAACGGAAAATTCATGGATAATAACTTAGTTCTGGGATCGACTTTTACCAAAGAATCTTCTGTGGCTTTCGAATTAAGTATACACTTGTAGCCCTGCAATTTTTTACGACAGTCCTTTTCGTCTTGGTCGTCCATATTTGAGTTATCTGTGAAGTATTCGGCTATACCTCCTGAAATTAATACGAGAATTAGAGTTTCATCTAATATATTATTATGCCTTGTTTGATTAGAATAGTTCTTGTCATCACTATGTTTACAATCTACATATGCAAATATAGGAGTAATATGTACGTACCATCTAATGAATCAGCGAGTTTATCCATGTTACGAATGATAAGATCATGAAGATCCTTGCCGGCCCACACTGGGCAAATAAGCATGCTTACAAGCAGACACAAGGCAGTTCCTATGGCGATGGTGGATAGTCTTTGCTGAGCCAAATCAAATAACTTATCGACTCTATAACCCGATACTGAGACCAAGCTAAACGTGAGTATGAAGATCATAGCACCATAGTCAAACCGAGCTTTGATTGTAGGAATAAATCTTGAGAAAGTCGCCGATATAACTGGTTGTAATGCAAATTTAAACAATTAATTAGTTGTTTTTTTTAATCGAAATTGAAGCTTGTTAAAAGTGAATTTTACGTACCTAACAAGAAGACTGATGCACCGAGAATTACAGGCTCAAGTTTTTCGCCTGATTTACTGGCAACCCAGTGGACACCTATAGCGAGAACACCAGCAAGAGAAGTCCCCACTATTCTATTTATACATTTATATAATGTCGAACCTGTAATGGCAACAAAAGGGTTTTGGTCATTTTCACAACAACAGAGTGGAATCAATTTCTGTATCCAACTTCAAATTCAAGCGAAACATAGTCCAAAATACTCCAATCTTTTGTGTTATCTGTATATTGTACTGGTTTAGTTTTTATTACTAATTCTTGTATCGTGCAAGTAAAAATAAAGATTGTTCGAGTACTTACCGACAGTGAACTCAAAGACAACAACAACGGTCATAACAGCCCACATAGCATTCCCACCAACACCATCATATAGAGGTCTCATATAGTAAAAAAGTGAAACTACGATAAGAGCCAAACCTACTTTGAGACAATGAATAAATTTTCTAGGATCATCTACCCCTAACTCCCAAGCTTTCTTGAAAAAACTCTGACAACTCAAAACCAACTCTGAAACTGATCCCCATAACCTTAACCCAATTCTGCGGAAAAAGTTTGTTTCCGGCACTAATATCTCCGTAGACCCATCATTCAGTTTTACGCGCCATTCCAAACCACTAGCTGATCCCTTATTGTTAACCATCTTTTGTACTAGCAGATTCGCTGAGATGTATTGCGGAAATTGGATAACTATCAAAAATTGGATGGCTAAAACGAAATCGACGACCTTGAAATAGCCGTGGGTACGGAGACGTACCAGGCAGGCAGAAACTACTTGCTCTAAGAATAATATGTATTGTTAGAGACTCAAATGCCATGCACTTCAAGGTTTTTACGTTTTGAGACACATGATGAGTGTCTTATATAGAAGCTTGCGGTCCCTAAATCCTGTATAGTATTCGGTTAAAATATTGCATGGATAGGTATGTGTAAATGGGGAGGACATTTAAAACAAAATACTCCCTCCGTCCCACCATTAAGTGACCTATTTGGTTTTTAATTTTGTCCCATCATTAAGTGACCTATATCACTAAATAAGGAGATATTTCTAAAATTACCCTTTTAATTGATTATAAGAAATATAAGAAATATGCATAATTTGATAG
>NW_020641486.1:0-1171 GCF_003573695.1 Papaver somniferum
CAATTTTTCTTTTAGAGTGATTCTAATATTATGCCTTTTGTAGATTTTTGAAGTAATAAATGTAAACACCAAGCATGAAACATCAAGAGTCTTAAACTAAGCATGCTCCATCAAAATGAATCACAATTATTCAATAAAAATCAATTTTTCAATTAAAATTCCATGCAAATAATCATGTAATAATATTGCAAATAAATAATAAAGTTAGAATTATACCATAAATAAGGACCAATGGCTTCCTCCGTCGCCTGGGCTAATGGGTTTAGCTCCTCATCCCAAAAACACACTCACAAGATAAATTCATGGCTAAAATAGGTGTTTTTATTGATGAATATAAGATGAAAAAGGAATTTGCAACGCTGTAGTGGTGTTACAGCGCCACTGTTACAAAAGAGTATGGTAATTTAAGACTGCTGTAAACGATAACTATCTACTGCTGTGAAACAACGACAGTGGTATGAAAATAAGTCTGCTGAAGAACGACTGTCTCTGCGAGTCTGTTCTTCGTGTTCTTCAGAAGCTTTAATGGCAGCAGCAGCAGCAGCACCAATTCTCTGTAACTTCCTCTACTCGTCTCTAAACTCCTCCTAACTCTCTCCTAAGGGTTTTTAAACTTTTCTATGACTTGAAACCACTCTTATATAGCCCTCAAATCCCAAATAACTCGTATAAATTCCGACTTTTTCTTCTCTGCGCTGTTGAGAGAATAATCCCTTCTGTTGAGATTTTTCACGTGTTGTTAGCTATAAAATAGCTACAAAACTCTTCCCTAGACTTGAATAATACCATGTACATGTTAATCCATCGTCAAATTCCTCCAGAAATCTCTCAAAAATCTTTGAAAGTGCACAACAGGACACGTCTCTCTGTTTTAACTTTGATTGCTTCTCCCGGATATTCTAGCCCAATTAAGCCCATGAAATCATCCATACTAGAATTTTATATCCATATCACGTCCATCCCAATCAATTTCCGGTGTTTAATCTCCCTAAAACAGCTCCAACAATCGGATCAAAAATCAACAGCGAAATGCATGGCCTTTCCCGCCAAAACCAGTATTTGAAATTTGAAGAAGACCTCCCCCTATCCAGTTCTGGTGTCCCTTTAGCAGCTGCCTGGAAATGGGTCACCCCTTAGTAATTAGGTTACCCCTTATCCAAAATCAAGGATC
>NW_020641487.1:0-376 GCF_003573695.1 Papaver somniferum
AGCCTCGTTGTCAGGCTCAGGTCTTTTGAAGCGGATGCTTAATGGGAAACTTAGGCGCAGGTCCCAAAAAAATAATATTTTTATTGTCAGGTCCACAATTAATTTTTAGTTCCGTGACACCCATAATTATATGAAATTATTAAAAATGTCAGCATGAAGGATTATGCATCCGCATGACGGGTTATGCATCAGGGGTATAATTGGCAACGCAACTTGGATATAACATATCTAAAAATCCGCGCCTTGGAATTTCACAAATTTTATATCGTTGGAAATCTTTTTAAGAGAGCTACGCAACGAGTACAAAGAAGAATATCAAATTTTTGTTTTTCACGAAAAAATCGGAAGTGATCATCATTTTAGGCAAAATTTTCGA
>NW_020641487.1:387-1000 GCF_003573695.1 Papaver somniferum
GCGCAATGAGTACAAAGAAGAATATCAAATTTTTGTTTTTCACGAAAAAATCGGAAGTGATCATCATTTTAGGCAAAATTTTCGAAAACTTGATACATAACCATTATGCAGTCACCAAAAACGATGCATAACACATTCTGCAGGCGCATTTTCTCCACTGCATAACAAATTATGTATTTGGATAACAAAGTTATGCATCTATAACAAGTTATGTAATCATTGTTTTCGTTGATTTTAGTGTGTACATAAAAAATTGATGCATTATGCATCCATATTTATGGATGCATGTCAGGTTATGCATCTATTTTCTCGATGCATAAAAGATTGTGCAACAAAATTCTCGATACATAATGCATTATGTAGCCATATTTTCGGATGCATAACAGGTTATGCATCCATTTTCATGATTGCATAACATGTTATGCAGTTATTATTGTAGGTGCATGACAAGTTATGCAGTCTTTGTTTTTATTGGTTCAGTAATAACAAAGAAATTATTGCATAACGTGTTATGCAACCATTTTCTGGACTGCATAACAAGTTATACAACAACTTTTATAGATGCATAATAGGTTATGCATCCATTTTCATAGTTGGATAACAAGTTATTCAA
>NW_020641488.1:0-376 GCF_003573695.1 Papaver somniferum
ACTCATTCAATTTGATTACCTTTTGAGGATCCTCAGTTAAAATATCCACCATCTCCTTTGAATCATGTAGGCACGCAGCCAGGTGTAGAGGTGTAAGACCACCCGGACCCATTTGACTTGGAGAGAAAAGGTATGTCTCCGGAGCACCAGTGGTGCTAGTTAGAGAATATTTAATGAGCAAATCAACCATGCTTCTGCATTTCCTCTTTACTGCCCTGTGTAAAAGGTGAATATCTGAAAGATTCTCCAGAGACTCCCTTGATAATGCACCTTCTTTCATGTTTCTTTCCACAAGTATGTCTAGAAGCATTTTCACCAGAGCACACCAGTCCCTTTCTATGGAAAATATGAAGAGAAACTTGAACCGCCCATGGGA
>NW_020641488.1:387-1000 GCF_003573695.1 Papaver somniferum
AGCATTTTCACCAGAGCACACCAGTCCCTTTCTATGGAAAATATGAAGAGAAACTTGAACCGCCCGTGGGAGAAATCTAGGCCATCAAAACTGGATGGGATGTTTTTCCTTTGGAACAACCATCCAAGTTCATGCAAGAAATGCAAGATATCCTCCCTTGACCTAAGCCGTTCAGAATCCAGGTTCTGTTGTTCTGCGGTCCCATCACTGACACTAGCATATATCTCTAATTCCGGTTCGAGAAGTCTCAATTCTTGACAGATGCTAGAATCAGCTATTATGAGTGGAAAACTGTTCCCTTTGAAACCATTCTCAACCTACGCATATAGTTAGTAGAGATGTCACCAACCATGATAAATTTCTTAATAATTCAACATACCAAAGATTTGCAAGAAAACTGAAAAGTCTGATTTTTGAACCAAGCGCTTTTGAATCAGCGGATTCAGACATGAAATTACCTCAATGAAACAGCGGCCAAGAACATTAGGAATTTCACTGGAAAAGTTGAAACTTTCTGCACTTGTGCGATCATATATAGTGCCAGCTGATCCAGTAACTTCCTTTGATGTGTATCCTCCCATGTATGCACAGTGAATCCTGTCATTGGGGAGCT
>NW_020641489.1:0-290 GCF_003573695.1 Papaver somniferum
ACCTCTAACGATCTATGAGAAATATTATAAACATAGACCATGTAGTTGGGAACAAAGCTTGAGAATTCGTGAATATCAAAAATTATATTGTGATGATGATGAGGAGGAGGATGGTGATGATGATTATAATGATATTTCTAGTTCAAATCCAAATAATTTTAATAATTATTTACCTATTCAAAAGGACGAGGATTTGACTAGAAATACCCCCATTTTAGACGATGATTACGAAACCGATGATGGTTTAGAGGAAAGAGTCTACCCTGAGAATACTGTTTTAGAATCTAGCA
>NW_020641489.1:301-685 GCF_003573695.1 Papaver somniferum
CTGATAATCCTTTATATGATTGTGATGATGGTTTAGAGGAAAGAGTTTACCCTGAGAATACTGTTTTAGAATCTAGCGATTTAGAAACACTAGTCTTAGAAGATGATAAACTCGTAGAAATGAGTGAGGATGAACCCAACTTAGAAGAATCTATTGACCATTTCCAGGAATCTGATGACCTATAAATTAGGGAAGTTGTGACTAGTCTTTCTAGAGACATAGAAAACTCTAAGTTTGGGGGTGATTATCATTCTCCGTGTCCTTTAACTCTTAAAAAGATCCCTTACTTGGGACTTGACATCAATGCCTCAACCATCTTACAATATTATCTTCATACTCGTTTTTCCGAACCTCATGATGTCCAGGAAGAATTTCAGTCGTTAG
>NW_020641489.1:696-1000 GCF_003573695.1 Papaver somniferum
CCTAGTGCCTTACCTTTAACTCTCAGAAAGTCCCTTCACTTAGGACTTGATATCTCTGCCTCGACAATTTTACAAGATTACCTTCATACTCGTTTTCCCGAACCTCATGATGTCCAGGAAGAATTTCAGTCGTTAGAAACCCATCCTCTGGTTGATGTGGTTTGCCCAGGATATGATACCCAGATTGACTTTGTTTTCCCACCAAATAGTTTTCTTCCAACTGTGGTAACATATAGATTTCAAATGTGTCACTTATTAAGTTTTGAGACTAAGCCTAAGTATTTTAGGAAATTAGAATCGACAC
>NW_020641490.1:0-216 GCF_003573695.1 Papaver somniferum
ATAAACTCTCGAACCTCATAGAACCTTGACAATTAACTCTTCTCTTCGATTTCTTGCTTGACTTATAAATTTCTTCTTCCCTATGGCCTTATTGAACAAAAAGAACGTAATGATGTTTCATTTTTTTTTTCATTTTTTTTTTCATTTTTTTTTGTTTGTTTAAAATAAAATAAAATTACAAGACAAAAATTTACATGGCCATGAGAGAAGGACTTT
>NW_020641490.1:416-616 GCF_003573695.1 Papaver somniferum
GACCCTCATTGGTCTCTTTGGAGACTCTATCAGTCTCCTCATTTTCTGGCTCAGCAGGGTGAACTACAGCATGTTCACTATCAGGCATGGAAACCTTGTTGTCAACTTTCTTTCCACTCCTTAGGGTTGTGACAGCATTCACATGATTGTATGATTTCTCTCCTTTGGGGTTAGGATCAGTATGACTAGGGAACCTTCCT
>NW_020641490.1:627-873 GCF_003573695.1 Papaver somniferum
GCTAAAACGGGCTAGACAACTCTCTAATGGATCTTCCGATTCAGTGTTTGGTACAGACTTCGGAACTAAGGTTCCTATCATGTTGACCTCTTCAATGCACGTGTCATCTAGCTCATAATGTAGCTTATTGACATTAAAAATATTCAACTCAATAGTCATATTATCAAAGGATAGATTCATAATACCATTTCGACAGTTTATGATCGCATTAGACGTGGCTAAATACGGGCGGCCTAAAATCACTGG
>NW_020641490.1:884-1000 GCF_003573695.1 Papaver somniferum
AACCAAAACCTGGGGGAGGCTGAGAATTACTAGACTGGCCTTGATTCTGGCCCTTAGACCAAGAGAAATTAGGATGGTTTCTCCAACCAGGGTTGTAGGTCTCTGAGTAGGGGTCA
>NW_020641491.1:0-369 GCF_003573695.1 Papaver somniferum
ATATAATGCGGAAACTGAAATAACACAGACACCAGAAATTTTGTTAACGAGGAAACCGCAAATGCAGAAAAACTCCGGGACCTAGTCCAGATTGAACACACGCTGTATTAAGCCGCTACAGACACTAGACTACTCCAAGCTAACTTCGGACTGGACAGTAGTTGAACCCCAATCAATCTCCCACAGATCCAAGGTACAGTTATGCTCCTACGCCTCTGATCCCAGCAGGATACTGCGCACTTGATTCCCTTAGCTGATCTCACCCACAACTAAGAGTTCTTATGACCCAAAATCGCTGGCTTTGACAATAACCAAATCTGTCTCACACAGACAAGTCTATCAAAGGATCAATCTGTCTCCCACAGATAA
>NW_020641491.1:380-1000 GCF_003573695.1 Papaver somniferum
CCAAAATCGCAGGCTTTGACAATAAACAAATCTGTCTCACACAGACAAGTCTATCAAAGGATCAATCTGTCTCCCACAGATAAACCCTAAAGGTTTTGTTCCGTCTTTTGATAATAATCAAGGTGAACAGGAACCAATTGATAATCCGGTCTTATATTCCCAAAAAACAGCCTAGAGTTATCAATCACCTCACAACAATCTTAATTTTATGGTAGCGAAACAAGATGTTGCGGAATCACAAACAATGAGACGAAGATGTTTGTGATTACTTTTTATATCTTGCCTATCGGAGATATCAATCTCAAGCCAATCAATCTGATTGTACTCGTACGATAGAAGATGCAAGATCAGATCACACAACTACGATAAAAGTAGTATCGGTCTGGCTTCACAATCCCAATGAAGTCTTTAAGTCGTTAACCTGGTTTTAGAAGAAGAAAACCAAAGGTTAAAGGAGAATCGACTCTAGCACGCAAACTAGTATCACACGTAAGGTGTGGGGATTAGTTTTGCACAATACTAGATGTCTCCTTTATATAGTCTTTCAAATCAGGGTTTCGCCTTGGTCACAAAGCAAACAATATCCACCGTTATATGAAAACCTAATTTAGATTCAAGCT
>NW_020641492.1:0-520 GCF_003573695.1 Papaver somniferum
ATTTTGAAAGACAAACGGATGATCCAACTACCTTGTCTCATCCTAGCAATAGATATCTGACGGTCGTGGTGTTTGTAACCTCTTTCATTATGAACCTAATTTACTGACATTTAATTAATGGATCACCTCATGATTCAATATACTAAATGCTATAACAAGCAAAAATTTATGTGCGCCTAAATTTAGTTACCATATACTTACTCAGTTTATCAACGGTTTAAAGTATAAAACATTACACTGAAATCATATATGCATTTGTTGGGTTTGGTGGTGGCAAGGAAAATCTGATGGGAAGTGATATACATGTATTCACCATTACTTAAATAATTTGGTTGTTGGATTTTTGATGATGTATAAGGTTAATTTTATTACGTATACATGGATATTATTTTGGTTTGAAACGGTTGGGGTATATGTTTTAGTTACTTTTTAAGTATTTTTGGCCTTCAGGTGAGGTCTTAGGATCGAATCCCTCCCCATACTAATTGTGTATATATATATATATATATATATATATATA
>NW_020641492.1:612-1000 GCF_003573695.1 Papaver somniferum
ATATATATATATATATATATATATATATATATATATATATAACATATTAGTCCGGGAGCAAAACCTCGGGTCTTGGGAAGTATCTTGAGTTTGGAAAGTATGTTTTTGTTGTTTTTGAAAAAAAAAAATTAAAACGTTTTCATTACTTTTATTACAGATTCAATTATGTTTATTTTGACATAAATTGCTTGACCGGATTTTGTGGAGAATTAAAACCAAATTTATTATCATTAATTTCGATTTAACTGTTTGTATATAAAAGTCAAGTTTTTGAGAACCAAAAACACATGAGTTTTTACTATTGTTTTTCTAAGAATCGAGAGACCTGTTTCTAAGCAAGATTAGAAAGAGAGAAAGTGTTCGATTTCTCATTTGTGCGTGAGAGATT
>NW_020641493.1:0-134 GCF_003573695.1 Papaver somniferum
TGCCAAGTTTTTGGCGCCGCTGCCGGGGATTGGTGCTGTGTTTTTCTTGTTGTTTTATTAGCTATTTTTGCATTTCACTGCATAGCATTTGCATCTGCATCTGCTTCACTTCATTTGCTGTTGGACCTGCTGTT
>NW_020641493.1:334-492 GCF_003573695.1 Papaver somniferum
TAAAAAAACCAAATTTTGAAAACCCATTAAAACCAAATTTTTTTAAAATGGGCGAGTGTGTGAATAAACTCCGTAGTCTCCATGAATACATGTACCCTAACATAATAAGCCAGTTATCATGTATCGTCTTACCCCAGACTGATGGCCCATTTGAACTA
>NW_020641493.1:692-1000 GCF_003573695.1 Papaver somniferum
ATTGTTAAAAACAAACCCATTAAGCCCAACAGTTCCAAAGGGTATTCAAAGCCCATTAGCAAATTTAGGAACCCAATTAGCTAGAAAACTCAAAACACACCCGATCTCTGTGGATCGACCCATACTTGCACGAGCTACAACTGACGACCGTGCACTTGCGGTATTACTGTAGGCCCGCGTTTCACTTCGCTTCATTTTTATATACCCATCTTTTGAGGCCTGCCACTGTACAACCACTAATACACTGTACAATGCGATCGGAGTTCTCATTGTCTCGATCGTGAATCAATATGGAAAATCAAATCTAC
>NW_020641494.1:0-302 GCF_003573695.1 Papaver somniferum
GGGGCGAACATTGTATGTTCGCCCAACTCCAGACGAACATTATATGTCCGCTCGACCAAATTTGGTTTTGGTCTTGGTCCCAGACTATATTTGTTCTGGAATTTTGTTTTGGTCCGAATTTTAGTCTTTAATCTTTAGTCTGTCCCACTGTGTCTTGTTTCTCCACCAAATAAATGGGTTTGATCGCCCACCGTGGACGCCCTTAACTAAAAACATATCGATCAGGTTCCAACAACATTACATAATGTCACATGCACGTCGTAAAAATACCCACTTAACTAAAAGCATACAAATAATGGATA
>NW_020641494.1:313-675 GCF_003573695.1 Papaver somniferum
ACTTATGGTCTTAAGTTGAGGTTTATATATGTATTTCACAAATCTAACCAGTGTGTTATCAAAGAGAAAGGCATTTAGTTCCACTAGTTGGGTTTTGATTAAAGTGTAGCTGAACTATTCGTTTTTTTTTTGTAGACTAAGTCATAATTATATATGTAAAATATTGAACCTAATTCAATCCGTGTAACATATTCACTGGATACTACAATCTTATCTAAGCCTCTTTCTGTGTGGCTTTTGTGTTGTAGTGTACCGTCTCTCTCTGGGAGGACCATTTGTTCGATCTACCCAAGTGGTATTGTACCATCAGACTGTTATATTTTTTGAAGCAGTACCATCAGATTGGGATCAATGCTATGTAC
>NW_020641494.1:686-1000 GCF_003573695.1 Papaver somniferum
AAGAACCATTACATGCGGTGATTTCGGATTGACACGTGTGGGAAGCTAACCATTGAATTTCCATTGGCGAGTAATATTGACACCCGGATATCTGTTTTATACTCCGTCAAATAAGAAAAAAAAAATCTATTTCTATTGTTATCTCCGTCACCCTCGCTCTCCTATTTTCTTCATCCTATTTTCTCACAGGCAAAAGAAAAACCAAAGATCTAGCACACACCCATAAGTAACCAATGAAAATGTTTCATACCATCACCTTAAAAGGTTTATTTTTCATTTGCGGATTTCAAAGAAATCATCCGATGATTTCTTTT
>NW_020641495.1:0-585 GCF_003573695.1 Papaver somniferum
AAAAGTTTGAATTGTTATGTTATAAATATATGGTGGATTTACACCACACTTACATCACCACCTTTACATCTCCTTCACCACCATTAGTCTTCTTGTAACCTCCATCTTAATACATGTTAATGGCTAGTAATGGTTGCATGCCATTATCTCTATTACTTAATGCCATTAACCACCGCTCTATTGTATGACTTATAAATAGAGGTCCTTACACAATTGTATGATACACAACTAATGAGAATTCTTATTCTTCTTTTCTCTCTACTTTCCATCTTTCTTTTAGTTTATAACACGTTATTAGCACGTTGCTCTACACTGAGCTTCGAAATTTTTAAGAAGAAAATCAACAAAGGAGAATTGGTGATATAAGAAAATTTTCTCTCCAACAATTTATTTTAGTAATTGTTTTATAATTCTTTAAATACGCTTGCACGGTTATGCTAATTATTTGTTTGATTTCTTTTTGTATGTACTCTACTTGGATGTACGTATACTATTTCTTTTTGGGTAAGTTCACCTTGGTTTGAGGTAAGTATATTGTAGAATTTTTTTTTACATCATACGATTACATTGATATTTTTTTTTTTT
>NW_020641495.1:658-1000 GCF_003573695.1 Papaver somniferum
TTTTTTTTTGTTCACTTTGTAATCGCGTAACAAATTTTATTTGATACAATTGATATAAAGGCCAATCAATATTGGTTTTCTCTCCGTTGAATTTATGAGAGATGTAAAAATAAAAAATTGGCATTTTAAATCATTTTGAGCCAATCTGGTATGATCTTCTTTGCTGATTCAAAAAGAACGGTAGGATCATAGGTTTGCAACAAACCTAAACCATTAAATATGGTTTTATTCAATAATAATCCACTGGTTTCAATTTTTTTTTGTAAGAAACCATTAATCAACCAAAAAAAAAAGTGGATTTTATGTAGAAACGATAATGATTTCTTTAATTTCTTTTTAAAG
>NW_020641496.1:0-103 GCF_003573695.1 Papaver somniferum
CAGATATACGCCGAGCCGTTCATATGCACTTTCAGAGTTCAGTTTCAAGAACAGCTCGGCGCACATCTAACATTTGTTTTACGCCGAACCATACCCTGTAACC
>NW_020641496.1:303-628 GCF_003573695.1 Papaver somniferum
AAAAAAGTAAAGGTTCGGCTTATAGAAATTTTAGAATATAAGCCAAGCCGAACCTATATAAGTAACGGCTATTTTTTAAAAAAATTTGAAAACTTTTACAGATTCGGCTCACCATATTGGTGAGATTTAAGCCGAACTATGTACTGGATTACACCAATAATGATTTTTAAGGCTCGGCTTATAACTCAAATTATAGAAAAAGCTGAACCTGAAGGACAAATGATTCGGCGCGTAACTAACATTAGAGGATAAGCCGAACTCTATAAATTCGGCGCATAACTGTTAAGCTATTCATTAAAACATGAAATTGAAGGTGTCCATAACC
>NW_020641496.1:828-1000 GCF_003573695.1 Papaver somniferum
CACCCCCCCAAGAAACAAAATACAGAGCAAAGCAGATCTGAAATGGAGCTTGACAAACTAGTCTTAATGGACTCATTTTTCTCTCTTTCACAGGAACCAATCTTTAATGGACTCGATAACTATATAATGGACTAAATATTTAGCATATAGAGCAAGGCTGAGCTTGGTTGAG
>NW_020641497.1:0-1033 GCF_003573695.1 Papaver somniferum
TTCCCTGTTGATACTTCCCCTACCCTTCTTTTTTTGTGGGTATTGCCTGCTGGTCTTTGATCTCTGAGTCCCCAGGGCTCATTTCAAGTTTGCCTTCCCTCTAGGGGGTACCTCAGTGCTGCCTGGGAGGGCATCATCTCCTGTACTTCATGGTCAATGACACGTATCTCCACGTGTAAAGAAAGAAAAGGGGGTATGGATGGTAACTGCATCGTGAGTCATGCCCTTTACCTTTATATACAATTCTTCCCCTAGTATGCTTACTAGTTTCTTTTTAATTTAATTTTCTCCTTTTCCTGGTCAATCGTATTTCCTGCATGGCCAACTCTCTTCATGGATATGTGTTATCTTTGGCGCATGTTCCCATGTTAGTTTCGACGAGATTCAGACGCTGTGAATTGAAGCGACTTTTGCTTGTGAAGTCTGAAATCGAGGAACTTCGAAAGAAGACGAAGGTAAATAGAGATGCTAAGCATGAGAACTTTAGGTTACAACATGAGGCGTACCAGGTTGCTCGGCAAGCTGAACCATCAGGTCGTGTGCCATTGGAGATCCAGCGAGCGCTGGACGAGGCTACTACCACTCGTGATGCGGCCAATCAATTATTCGCAGATTCTTGATGCTAATGGCTACTATAGATCGCGTCATTTCAGATTGCCATCTCTGGATTTCCGATCAAATATCCTTACCGCTTCTTGGGCATACACTGACCTTGGCGGATGCGTCTACACTCGTACCTCACCCTATCTTGAGGATGAGCTAGCGCGCTTATTAGTCTTAAAATAAGAAGCGGGTTTGTTGTGGAAGCTTCGGTTAATTCGTCAAGATAAAGCTCGTAAAGAGTACGATGACCATGAGGATACTCTTTCGCTTGCTCGTGAAGCCGGGGATGAGGGTGAAGTTATTCAAGACATCTATCATTTAGTGCATGAAGCTGATCAGGATCTTCGCTTGGCTACTGCCCAGTGTGATGACGGACGTTTGATGGTGGAAGCCTTGGATGCGGATATTTCTCGTTGTCGGGCGTTAATGG
>NW_020641498.1:0-480 GCF_003573695.1 Papaver somniferum
AACTTAGTAAGAAAAGTAAAATCCAACCCTAACATAGCTCATGTATTTTTACTTTTCTTAAAAATTTGTATTGTTTCTTTATATCTACCCAAGCTTAATATATGTAAAGTAAAGTATAGAAAATATTTGAAATATATATTATATGTATAAAATTTTAAACTAATGGTGCGTTTCGATATAAATATGCTTCTGACTTATGTTTCTCTAGAAGTCGAAGTCAAAAGTAGCAGTCAGAAGAAAAACTATGTTAGTACACAAAAAATTAACTTTTGGACTTATGAAAGTCGTTTGAAATTTGACAGCCCAAGCCCAACTGACTTCTGACTCTTCGATTTCTAGAAGTCGAAGAACAGTTTTGATGTGATATCTAAACAGGCTATAACACTTTAAATTTCACTAAGAATTTTTCTGAGATAAAGTTGCCTTAGTGTTCCTGCCCCCACAGAGACGGACCAACTACATTATGCACGACCATTGAAA
>NW_020641498.1:491-1000 GCF_003573695.1 Papaver somniferum
AAGTTGCCTTAGTGTTCCTGCCCCCACAGAGACGGACCAACTACATTATGCACGACCATTGACAAATTGCTTCCTTTTTTTTACAAAGAGTAATCCATAGACATGACCAACCTCTTATTGAAAACAAGCCGCACAAAGAAAAATTAGTGTGGTGTAAAAAACATTGTGAAGTAAAACAAAAACAATTGGCAACACATATATACACCCCTAATTTGTTTGTGTCGCAATATATAAAAAATAAATTAGTTTAAATTAAATCGAATCAAATTCGATCGAACTACCAGTCGGCCCCTCACCACGCGTGGAAATCTAGTATTACTACTAAACATGTTGATTTTGTTGGTCGAGAATGCTTCAGGTAGCTTATTGAATTTGCAAGTGAAGATTATCAATTAGCAAAGTATTTCTTTTATACACCAAATCGTCTATAACTGTCTGATTTTGAAACAATTACAACCACGAATCCAACAGATGACTGGTGGGATTAAAGACCATAAACATTTTTTCAT
>NW_020641499.1:0-393 GCF_003573695.1 Papaver somniferum
TGCAACCGCTATCAATGCTGAAAATGGTAATTTTTCTGATAATGCATCCTTTTTATATATGTGCATAATGTCTCATGCATTATTTATTTTTGCTGCATAATGTCTTATGCATTATTGTTTTCACTTTTCTGGTTATGCATCATTTCTGTTTTAGATGCATAAGACATTATACATTTTTTGTTTTAGGTGCATAATGTCTTATGCATTATGGTTTTCACTTATTGATTTTATGCATCCTTTTTATGCACATGCATAATGTATTATGCATCATTTAGTTTAGATGCATAAGACATTATGCATTATTTGTTTTCACTTTTCTGGTTATGCATTATTTTTTGTTTTAGATGCATAATGTCTTATGCATTATTTAGTTTAGATGCATAATGTCTTATG
>NW_020641499.1:404-653 GCF_003573695.1 Papaver somniferum
TGATATTCTGCTTCAATGTTTTGTATCTCGTTGCCACTGTAAAGGTCAGAAGAGCTTTGATTTACTTGTCGAAGTTGGCTGTAATTCTTCCAGAAGTCGTAGTAGAGCTTCAAGTAGTCGTGCAATAGAACCTGAACCCGAACAAGCTATGGTGAATTTCCTTGAAGATGGTTCTGTGCCTGTTAACAAGGTTCTTAGGACTGAAGGTTGGGATAAATTACTTGGTGAAGTTGGTGAAGTGTTTTTTGG
>NW_020641499.1:853-1000 GCF_003573695.1 Papaver somniferum
CGAAGGTTTCCAAACTGCCATCGCTACTATTAGGGGTCTTGGTTGTGGTTGGGTTGCCGACTATATTGAAGATATCCCTCCAGAGAAGTGGTCAAATGCCTTTTTCCAGGGTTGTAGGTATGGTAGGACATCTTATACTCTTGCTGA
>NW_020641500.1:0-504 GCF_003573695.1 Papaver somniferum
TTCACTAGGTAAAGATGAACTTGGATAAAGCTAAAGCTTTACCAACACATATTTCGATAAATAGATAGGCGAGGTAAACTCGGATCGAAGTACCAAATGTGTATAATCTAAGTGTATATAGCAAAACGACTTTTGAGTGATAGGAGATAGAGTAGATAGACTTTTGAGTGATAGATAAGTTCAAGTCTCCACATACCTTTTAGTCGATGAAGATCCACCGGTTCCTTGAGTAGTCCTTCGTCTTTTATGATGATTGTCATGGAGTTCTTGAGCTCAACTACACTTTCTATCCTAGTCCGAGACCTTAGCTATGGTAGACTAGAAATCAAGACTTATAGTTTTGATCACTAACATTGACAAACATGCTTGAGATAGCAACACATGCGAGTTCGACCGAGCAATGCTCTAACAATCTCCCCCTTTGTCAATTTTAGTGACAAAACTATCAATACATATAGAATACAAAAAAGATAAATACATTTTTGAAGCTCCTATTCTACATGC
>NW_020641500.1:515-1000 GCF_003573695.1 Papaver somniferum
GATACATATGGAATCTAAAAAAGATAAATACATTTTTGAAGCTCCTATTCCACATGCCTAATCTTCAACATTACTTGTAATCTTCGTCACTCCCAAGTACTCCAATGATCCCAAAGGTTGTAAGTTTATCATCATCGTTGTTGAAAATCCATAGCTATAACAATGAGAAAACAAGAGTTCTCAATCATTGTTATACAGTGTCATAGTATCATTACACAACGTTAAAGTTCAATAATATCATAACTTTAACAACAATACTATGATGATATGTCACTCCCCCTTAGTCAATACTCCATCTCACATGGAAACCACTCCCCCTTACATAATTATCCGAAACACCATATGTATTTGTAGTGTGAACTACATATTAATTCTCCCCCTTTTTGTCAATAAAATTGGCAAAGGTACAAGAACGGGATCCTAATGAAATTTCCAAAAGAGACATTTCATGACCAAAAGAAAGAACATATCAACTTGTTCTTTAG
>NW_020641501.1:0-494 GCF_003573695.1 Papaver somniferum
GCAGCAGAAATAGAAAGCTACGATATGATCAACAGCAGAAAATTCACAAATCAACACAGCGTAAAACAATGGAAATAAAGAAAAGAAAACTTACCAGCAGAAACAGCAGCAGAAAGGACAAATCAGAAATAAAGAAGAAGCAAGCGTAATGAATGCTAAGGCAGAGAGAATTTAAGGGCTGAAGAACAAGGAATGAAGACTGACAGAGAATGAAATAAATTTGTAGGGAGAATGAAATTAATTCTCTTTCTCTCCTTAATATACCCGAAAGAAAGAGAAGGAAATTAATGGAGGAATGGGAAGCGTGCCCATTAAATGAGCAGTTAAATGCACGAATATGAGACGTGCCCAAGTATCTAGGAGAAGTTATTAGGAGAGATGGAAAAATATGCAACGACTGTTTTCTTCAATGCACCCACTAAACATTCAAGCCCGAAGAAAAGGGGAAAATTGTGTGTACATATCTCACCATCAAACACGTGTATATAGGAAGA
>NW_020641501.1:505-1000 GCF_003573695.1 Papaver somniferum
CTAAACATTCAAGCCCGAAGAAAAGGGGCAAATTGTGTGTACATATCTCACCATCAAACACGTGTATATAGGAATATACGTGGAAATCATGCAAGCCAACACATCAAAACATGATGTACCGCGGAACACCAAATAACTCCCGAAGAGTTACTTTATCCCATCCCCAAAAGGAGCTAAGATCAACGGTGAAGAGAAAGTTAGCTGACACGGATGTGACAGGGGTAGAAGACACTTGTCTGACACGAGCAGGCGCCTCAACTACCCGCATTAAACACTCTGAGCAGTATACGTGTCGATCAACCCGTGGAACGAACGAGGATGGTTCTGCGTGATCAAGTGATGAACGAAGACCTCCGCAGGACGGACACGAAACACAAGAAGATAAGGTTTCAACGGTCCTCAGAGATGGGTCCCAGACTCTAACTCTATAAATACCCCCTCTCCACCAAGAGTGGTGGGGATCGGAAAAATCAGGGAGAGAAGGGGAGAGAAGGA
>NW_020641502.1:0-403 GCF_003573695.1 Papaver somniferum
CCAAATACCAGTGATTTTAGGTCGCCCGTTTTTAGCCACGTCTAATGCGATCATAAACTGTCGAAATGGTATTATGAATCTATCTTTTGGTAATATGACTATTGAGTTGAATATTTTTAATGTCAATAAGCTACATTCTGAGCTAGATGACACGTGCATTGAAGAGGTCAACATGATAGGAACCTTAGTTCCGAAGTCTGTACCAAACACCGAATCGGAAGATCCATTAGAGAGTTGTCTAGCCCGTTTTAGCATGGATTTTGACGATGATAACAACATTGAACAAGTAAATGCTCTGCTGGATTCTATTCCTATGTTAGATACCGATAGATGGAAATCTAGGTTTGAACCATTACTAGCTACCGAATCTACCTTAAGCCCTTATTTCGAAGAGCCTAAAGAT
>NW_020641502.1:603-1000 GCF_003573695.1 Papaver somniferum
ATGTTAGAGACCAGTTTTTCGGATGAATCTGTTTGCCGAGACACTTATATGAAGCCCAAGTGGGCACCTCAGATAAATCCAGTTGTTTTGCGAGAAAATTTAGATCAGGTTGTGCTCTATCTGCTCATTTTTCTGATCTTGAGCATTTGTCTCCTATTCGTGGCAGTTCTATTTGGTCTTATGGACCCACAATTGTTTCGACTATTGGTATACGACTTTGGAAGGTGAAAATTCTTTTTGAGGTATTTGATGTCTAGCTAATGACTATAAATTTAGCATTTACTGGGAGGCTCCCGCGTTCATGTGATACGGTAATATCCTTCCTTATTTCTTTTCCCTCCAGTGGTAATAGTTTCTCCTTGTTCATGCTTTTAATTTCATCTTTAGAACATTGAGG
>NW_020641503.1:0-152 GCF_003573695.1 Papaver somniferum
GTTTAGTCTCACAACTTAATATTCGACACATTTGGAATATAAACGTTCCCATAGTTGGAAGAAAACTATTTGGTGGGAAAACAAATTCAATCTGGGGATCATAGCCTTGGCAAACCACATCAACCAGAGGATGGGTTTCTAACGACTGAACT
>NW_020641503.1:271-617 GCF_003573695.1 Papaver somniferum
TCAAGTCCTAAGTGTGGGGACTTTCTGAGAGTTAAAGGTAAGGCACTAGGGAAGTGATAATCACCCCCAAACTTAGAGTTTTCAGTGTCTCTAGATAGACCTATAATTATTTCTTGAATTTCCGTATATTCAGAGTCCTTAAAATATTCTAGAGATTCTTCTAAGTTATTATCAGGTAGTGCATCTTTACTCATCTCTACGGGTCTATCTTCTTTTTCCAAGACAATTGTTTCTAAGTCGCTAGACTCTAAAACAATATTTTCGAAATGAACCCGTTCCTCTAAACCACTATCGGCTTCGTAATCAAAAGGAAAAACTACATCGTCTAAAACGGTGGTATCCCTAA
>NW_020641503.1:817-1000 GCF_003573695.1 Papaver somniferum
AAACCTAAAGATTTCTAGCAAACAAAAAGCATGATGGCTCCACTTAAATTGTTTCTAGACCAGCTTCTATCTTTCGAAAGGGAATTCGTTGCAATTTGAGCAAACCCCTCTGGAATCAATCTGAGTCAAAGTAAGTTGAATTGAGGCGAGGGAGGCTCAGTGGAGCTTTGATACCCAAGGCCT
>NW_020641504.1:0-125 GCF_003573695.1 Papaver somniferum
AAAAATATTTATTCTTGAAAACAATGAAAATACAGAATATGGGATAAAATGTAGAATTAATGCACAAAAGATGAGTTAAATGCCAAAAAAAAAATATAGAAATATGCACTTTTTAGCACTCATCA
>NW_020641504.1:325-597 GCF_003573695.1 Papaver somniferum
TGTCCGGCTTTACGAGAATTGTGAATGTTCACCCAATGAGTTGGTGATATTTCAGTTTACCCGCGTTATACATCGATGGCTGCACCCTCCTTGCTTATTACAAGACTATTTACAACAAAAAGATAACTCTTTACATGACTCTTATTTACATTGATTACTCTCTTTTATTTTTGGAACAAGAGAGAACTATTGTCTTTAACATGACAAAACATAGAATAAATAAATACTTGATATGTTTTTTTTGATTTTTTTGATTTTTTTTTTTTTTTTTT
>NW_020641504.1:797-1105 GCF_003573695.1 Papaver somniferum
TCTATACCCCCAAACCTAAACTAAACATTGTCCTCAATGTTTAAAAATATGGAAAGAATTAAAATGCAACATATGGAAAGGGACATGCTGAGTAGAGTAAAAGGAGAGAGAATACCCGATTTCGGCGAAAGCAGAATTTAAACTCCGTTATCCAAGGCAAAACTCCAACATATTCGGAGTCACAATTGATGAGCACAAAATATATACAAAAGGAAATTTAACTAACACATTATCTACAAGAAAATTTGGTTTTTAATGGGATTGGACTTTTTGGGAAAAATTTGGTTTTGTCGGGAGTGAAAACTTTT
>NW_020641504.1:1305-1627 GCF_003573695.1 Papaver somniferum
GACCTAACTGCTCATAAACAGAATATGGCAGAAGGTTAACACTTGCACCCAGGTCTAATAACGCTTTATTGACCGTGTGTTCTCCTATAGTGCAAGAAATTGTTGGACATCCTGGATCCCTGAACTTGGGTGGAGTTTTGTTCATAATTATGGAACTCACCTGCTCAGCTAAGAAAGCAAGTTTGTGCACATTGAGCTTGCGCTTTTGAGTACACAAGTCTTTGAGGAATTTGGCATAAGCAGGGATTTGCTTGATTGCTTCAAGAAAAGGAATGTTGATGTTGACTCTCTTGAACAGATCTAACATCTCATTGTAATGGGT
>NW_020641504.1:1827-2000 GCF_003573695.1 Papaver somniferum
GAAAAAAAAATTTTGAACTAAACCTAGCATAAATTAGCACAACCCATAAAAGAAAATAAAAACAATAATAATAATTAAGACAAGCCCATAAAAGAAAAAGAAAAAGAAAAAGAAAAGTAAAGACAAAAAAAAATAATTACAATCCCAAATAAAAAAAAGAAAAAGAAAATAAA
>NW_020641505.1:0-590 GCF_003573695.1 Papaver somniferum
ATTGGGAGCAGCTGTAAGGTCCCAGGTTTAAGTTCATAAGTTGCTTCCGTCTCAGCTAACCTGATACATGAGGGACGAGTAGTCCTAGTTGGATTCAACAAAGCTTTCAAAGTTGCCATTTCTGGCGCTATCGGAGCAACAGGGATTCTCTCCTCAGTCAAAGGACGTTCAAAAACAGACTCTTCAAAAGTCGGACTCTCTAGATTAAGGTAATCGAGACGCTTCGAACTACTAGGTTTCTCTTTAACAAATCTACCTAGTGCGTCTCTTTTACGTTCAGGCATACAATAGAATTTTCTAAATTGGAAGGGTAATCAAACACAGATCAAGGCCGACTCAACCAAATCAAACCTATTAATTTCTAGCAAACAAAAAGCATGATGGATCCACTTAGATTATTTCTAAACCAGCTTCTAATCCTTCGAACGGGAATTCGTTACAATTTAAGAAAACCCCTCTGGAATCAATCCGAGTTAAAGTAAGTTGAATAGAGGCGAGGGAAGCTCGGTGGAGCTTTGATACCCAAGGCCTCACCGGTATTACAAGGCGGCGCAGTCACGCATTCAACTTACAGAAACCGTCAAGAACTT
>NW_020641505.1:601-1000 GCF_003573695.1 Papaver somniferum
TGGTATTACAAGGCGGCGCATTCACGCATTCAACTTACAGAAACCGTCAAGAACTTCGAAGTATGCTTAAAAAAGTAACCAATATTTTTCGAATGACTTTCCTGTTTAAGCTCGTTACCCTATCGGTATCGTTCTAGTCAAAATTTTAGGCTTAGGTTCGCGTAGGTTACTTGTTCCTAAAGCGGGCAAGAAGATAACGGTGATGAAATCCGAGCCCTTATCTTGTATGGCCAGGCCTTGCCCTTTACTATAAAAATAAATGTCCGTATTCAGTCCTCAACATATATGCATACGAAGGAGTCTAGTAACTGGCTGACAGGGGATTCGCGAGTGTTTAGAATCTTACCTCCCGTTCCAGACGGGGGATGAATCGGTTGTAGTCGACTCGGGCCACTGACT
>NW_020641506.1:0-451 GCF_003573695.1 Papaver somniferum
CTCGAACACCTTGTTGGGACTCAAGTCCAGTTGTCTGTTCACATTCATCACATGTCCATATAGTTTCGTTGTCACCTTCCTTAGGTATTTTGTTTAAACAATAACTGAAGTAAAAAGGAAAAAAAAATACATTTAATGTCGCATAATATATTTCAGATAAGCGTGTTAAGCTGTAGCCTATAGGTATAACATGAGTGATACAAGATCGGGCACCACAAAATAGATGGAAGATGGGCTGCGGGTCAACATACCGATGCTCAGCAGAAATTCGACACAAATGGCAATAAATTAGGAGTTCAGCATAGCCTGAGTCACCACATTTCTGGCAAACAGGCTTTACCTGTTGTTGCATATTAAAGCAATTAATAATCCATCCGTATACATCCATTTATCCAAAAGCAACTACCTAATGGTACAAATCCTAAAAAATAAATAAAATGAAATTCTGAAT
>NW_020641506.1:462-1000 GCF_003573695.1 Papaver somniferum
ATCCATTTATTCAAAAGCAATTACCTAATGGTACAGATCCTAAAAAATAAATAAAATGAAATTCTGAATTTAAACATAAAATATATTATCTGAGCTCTTCACCAGGCATTTCAGTTCTAAACTACTTGGAAGTTGACAAAAGGAAGAATGCATTGATTATCATCTAAGTCTAACCTTTTTTCTTAATTGTACGTTCATAAGTTTAAACTAACATCATATAAGTCTGATATCTTGATTCCTTTTAATACTAGCAGTATATATGATCAATAACAGAATCTCAATGGTGAGTTTTGACCAAGTACTAAAACTTTGACAATGTGTCATGGACCTAAGAAGCTTTTTTGTTTCCTTTTTAATCAGGTCTAAGCAACAAAACCTACCAGTACTCATAACCTGCAAGTTACATCAAATATTTTCAATAACAGTGTGTGCACACAATCTATCATGTTATACATTTGATACTTATAAGTAGAGATAAAAATGTAATCAAGCCACAAAAGTACCAAAAACTTTGATGTAGAATTCAAGAGCACGGTGA
>NW_020641507.1:0-411 GCF_003573695.1 Papaver somniferum
TTGGTATCCAAACTTCCTTGTCTATGAATACTTGAAGTTTTCCTTTCTAGCAAACTAATCCTTCGTAACAACAGATTTACTCTTTTGTTGTTGTCACTGGTTTAGACGCCTATTCAGAGAGGAGAGTAACCTAATTAGGCGAAATATCTTACGGCCGCTCAGCTTAAAGTCTTCTTTGGGATTGAGAAGCTCTAGCGCGACCCGTTTGTGGGAAACTAGATAATTGCGATTTATCTTTTGTTTTCGATTGATTTGATTGACTAACGGTGGTTGAAATCTGATTGCACCTAGTTTGTTTATTCTTGAGAATATTCTCTTCTGATATAAGATTCACTCAAACTAGTTCAGAGTTTCGACAGGGATCTTTAGACTGTTGTTAGTTCTAAAGACGATCTTGTGATAATCCATTGT
>NW_020641507.1:422-1000 GCF_003573695.1 Papaver somniferum
CAGAGTTTCGGCAGAGATCTTTAGACTGTTGTTAGTTTTAAAGACGATCTTGTGATAATCCACTGTTAACAGACTCCGTTCTGTGCGTGATTGATCACAAGGGATTCAAGTGATTGTGTGCAGGTTTTTATTGAAGATTAAGAATATTTGAAGACAAAGAAGATATTGAAGATCTGACTTGGGTTTTATAATCTTTGGTGTGCACAATACTTGTTCCGGTAAAAGAGGATCCGATTAATAATCGGTTTATCCTTGTGGTAGATTGGATTGATTAATTGAGTAGATCGGAATCAACACGGTTCTTCGGATTAAAGATGTTGTTGGCTTAATCTTAATCGATTACCTTTGGGTGATTGAACATAAGATAGATCTAAGGACCTGACGAAGGAGTTTATGTTGAGATAAACGGAAGAGCCTTTGTCCGACTCATATCACTTGGTTGAATAGAGTTGATACCAAACAGATTTGTTGTTCCTTTACTGTTTGGAATACGAACCAAAGGAATTGTTCCAAGTACGTGACTTATTTATAAGTTGGAGGCGTGGAAATACAGAAGGAACTAGGTGAACTATAGTGTT
>NW_020641508.1:0-1010 GCF_003573695.1 Papaver somniferum
GGTCGGTCAAGATAGCGTGCCCGTGTCCCCAAGGCGTCGGCGTCTCAGTCCTGAGAATTTTGATATTTTCTGGCGTGCAATTGAGCATCCATTCGAGAAAATATGCCAAAATTAGGGTTTCGACGAAACTCTGGAAAAACACCATGAGATGATGAAAAATAATTATAAAATAAGGAATGAGGAGGCGTGGGACCGCCGTGGTCAAGGCATGGTCGGCCGGTCGTGACCACGGTCCCGTGGTGCCTTTTCCTTATTTTATAATATTTTGATGATTTTATGAAAAATTCATGAATTTTGAGAAATTTTATGAATTTTAGGAGTTTCCATGAATTGAAGGAGTTTTCATGAGTTTAAGGAAACAAAAGATATTAAAATAATAAAACAAGGGCGTGTGGGACCGTGGAAGGCATGACTGGCCGTCTAGGGCCCGGTCTCACAGGTTTCCCTAATTTTATAATGATTTTATGAAAAATTCATGAATTTTGAGAAATTTGATGAATTTAGGGAGTTTCCATGAACTGAAGGAGTTTTCATGAGTTCGGGGAAGCAAAAAATATTAAAATAATAAAAACAAGTGCGTGTGGGACCGTGGAGGCATGGCCGGCCGGCTTGGGCCCGGTCCCACGAGTTTTCATAATTTTTTAATACTTTTTAGGTATTTTTGATGATTTGAGGGAATTTTTCCTAATTTGAGAGAAATACCATGAAATCAAGGAATTTGATGAATTCAAGAAAAACTAATAATAAAATAATAAAATAAGGGGTCGTGTGGGACCGTCTAGGGCATGGCCGGGCAGCCAAGGCCTGGTCCCACAAGTTTTCATAATTTATATTACTTTATTATTATTTGATGATTTGTGCAAAAATACCATGAAATCAAGGAGTTTTTTCATGAAATTAGAGAAATAATAATAATAATAATAAAATAATAAGAAACCGTGGGTGTGGGGCCGGTTGGGACCAAGGCATGGCCGGTTGGCCAATGGTCACGCCCCACACTCCTTTCCTTA
>NW_020641509.1:0-151 GCF_003573695.1 Papaver somniferum
AAAAGTGTGAAACTCCATCACTAATTATATCTTGCGGCATACCAAAACGTGTAAGTATATTCTCTTTCAAAAACTGGACTACGACCCTGTGGTCATTCGTTTTACACGGAACCTCCTCAACCCACTTAGACACATAGTCTACAGCGACAAG
>NW_020641509.1:162-366 GCF_003573695.1 Papaver somniferum
TAAAAATGTGTCTATCAAACACCCCCAAACCTATTATTTGCTAGTCCTCGAGCAAAAATAATATAGAAATAAAATCCTAACTCACTGTCGCAGGCATCGTCGATTGCATTTAGCGTATGCAATAAGCCTTTAAACCCCTAGGTGTCCCTAGTGGCGGAGTGTTGTCTCCGGAGGGCTTACCAGAGGTATACCCACAAAACCTTT
>NW_020641509.1:566-876 GCF_003573695.1 Papaver somniferum
CGACAAGTATGTAAAGATAACCAAACGAAATAGGAAATGGACCCATAAAATCAATGCCCCACACATCAAAGACCTCAATCACTAAAATAGGGTTCAAAGGCATCATATTTCTACGGGAAATGGTTCCTAACTTCTGGCAACGCTCACAAGAAACACAATGACTATGGAAATCTTTAAACAATGAAGGCCAGTAAAATACACACTGCAAAATCTTAGAAGCAGTCTTCTTAGCACTAAAATGACCCCCACATGCATGTTCATGACAAAAGGAGATAATACTAGACTGGTCACTCTCAGATACACATCTCCT
>NW_020641509.1:887-1000 GCF_003573695.1 Papaver somniferum
TTTTTTTGTTGTATCTCAATCACTCTAATTCACCCTAGCATTGGTAACAACTTGAATCGTGAGCCCCACCTAATCACTTAGAGAAACATAGTTTAAAAAAAACAAAACAAAAT
>NW_020641510.1:0-552 GCF_003573695.1 Papaver somniferum
GATAACCCCTCTAAAATTCCATAGCCGCATACCCCTCAAGATATGACCATTAAGCACAAGTTCAAAAGAACTCTCCCCCATTTGATGTCATTCCCAAGGGAACAACAAGAGCGACCTTAATTTCGAGAGAAAAGAAGGATTTTTAATGGACACCAAAAACCATGATAAGTGATTTTCTATATCCAAAAACTCAATCAAATTAATCACAAGTAAACCCATGATTAATTTAATCAGAATACGCAATCAAATTAAACACACAAGGTGATCAACTTAATTGTTTATGCTCAACATAAGAAAACTTACGGAACATATGACTACCAAAACCATTGGAAAATCATTAGGATAGCCGTTCATATACTCGACACAAGAAAAATCTTATGGAATATATGAATGCTCAACTAGACTAATTACAAGAGAACCCATAATTAATCTAATTGGAATACAAACAACCAAACTAATCACGAAAGTAATCAATTTAATTGTCATTTGTTTTGCTCGACATAAGAGAACTTACGGAGCAAATAACTAAATAACCAAACGAGATGATTAATT
>NW_020641510.1:563-1000 GCF_003573695.1 Papaver somniferum
TTCATTTTTTTTGCTCGTCATAAGAGAACTTATGGAGAAAATAACTAAATAACCAAACAAGATGATTAATTTAGTTTACAAATGATCAACATAACAAACCTTACGGAACAACCAACCAAGTTAATAAAAAATAATCAACTTAGTCGTATCGTGCTCAACATAATACATATTACGGAGCCTCACAATATTTCATAGGATATGAATCAAAGAAGATCAATATTGTTAAATATACAAGGATCTCTTCTATTTTCAATCATTATTTGCATAACAATAATAGACTTTATCCTTGTTCACAAAAGATTTTAACCTATCTTCTATCAAAGAATTGACAATATAGGCTTAACTTTTGTGTTTGTCAAAAGTCTATTCATCCTTAAATCAATACATGAATACCGATCATGAACGACTTTACTTTTGACAAAATATGGGACAAGAAA
>NW_020641511.1:0-491 GCF_003573695.1 Papaver somniferum
TTCTCTCCTTAGCCGTCAGATTGGATCCATTCCATCATCTAACGGTCGCTTCATCAGAGTACATCGAGCTTTGATGTTCCTGTCTAACACTATAGCACCTAACTCCATCTTGGACCGTCAGTTTTGATGTATTCCATATCCAACGGTCGCTCCATATCCACTTCCATCGCGTCGTTGGATCATTCTCTCATCTTTTCATCCAACATCTTCCCTTCGCTGACATCAAAATTTGATGAGCCCGCTCAACACCATAACCTATAATACCTATTCCCCAAAACAAACATCCCCTAACCCATTCTTCTCTCGAGCTCTTCTTCCCCTTCTTCCCAAAAATTGCAGAGCCTGCAAATCCCTCTCCCCGACACCACCAGCGTCTGCTCCACCATCTCCCATCCCTCGAGTTCCACCACCACAACCACCCGACAAAAACCCATCTCCCTAGTTTCCCTCTCTCTCATTCCTAGCATCATTCCTGGATGCTATGAATTAGG
>NW_020641511.1:502-1000 GCF_003573695.1 Papaver somniferum
TAACCCGACAAAAACCCATCTCCCTAGTCTCCCTCTCTCTCATTCCTAGCATCATTCCTGGATGTTATGAATTAGGCAGTGAGAAGCTAGGGTTAACTAGGAGCGCAGAGAAGACCAAGAAGGCATGGGTTCGTAGCAGAAGAGGAAAGGAAGGACGAGCACGAGAGCAAAGGAGACAAATTCAGAGAATCAGTGAGTGAATTCTCAATTTTCAAAATTCGGGTTCTTTCAAAATTCGGGTTTATAAATTAGGGATTTCATGTAAAACTATAAATAGAAGATGGTATTGTGTGTGTGTGGGTATGTCCGGGATAGCCGGAGCACCAAGCTCTTAGTGTTCTGTAATTTTACTATTTCATCTGTTTCATCCAGTAGTTTAATTTGATCATGTTTTAGTTCACTAAGATAAGGTTGAGATGAAACCATAGCTTTGTACTATGTTATTTATGATGTTTGTGTGATTCTTGAATGCTTAAAATGTTGTATGATAGATTTAAT
>NW_020641512.1:0-388 GCF_003573695.1 Papaver somniferum
TAAACCATGATGAGGACATTGGGCTAATAAGTCATTGAACCTTTCCAAATTCCTATACAAAGTTTCTCCCTCCTGTTGAGAAAACGTGCATAGTTGTGTCCTAATAGACGATGTTTTGTACCTAGGGAAAAACTTGTTCAAAAAGGCAGATGTAAGTTGTTCATACGTTTCGATTGACCCGGAAGCCAAACTATATAGCCACAATTTAGCTTTATCTTTCAGGGAAAAGGGGAATAACCTAAGTTTCAAAGCATCATCATCTAGGTTTCTAATCCCGAGGGTACTACAAATTTCCTCAAAGTCCCTAACATGGAAATAGGGGTTTTCATTTTCTTTCCCTAAAAAGATTGGGAGCAGCTGTAAGGTCCCAGGTTTAAGTTCATAAGTT
>NW_020641512.1:414-1000 GCF_003573695.1 Papaver somniferum
GGATTCTCTCCTCAGTCAAAGGACGTTCAAAAACAGACTCTTCAAAAGTCGTACTCTCTAGATTAAAGTAATCGAGACGCTTAGAACTACTAGCTTTCTCTTTAACAAATCTACCTAGTGCGTCTCTTTTACGTTCATGCATACAATAGAATTTTCTAAATTGGAAGGGTAAGCAAACACAGATCAAGGCCGACTCAACCAAATCAAACCTATTGATTTCTAGCAAACAAAAAGCATGATGGCTCCACTTAGATTGTTTCTAGACCAGCTTCTAATCCTTCGAACGGGAATTCGTTACAATTTAAGCAAACCCCTCTGGAATCAATCCGAGTTAACGTAAGTTGAATAGAGGCGAGGGAAGCTCGGTGGAGCTTTGATACCCAAGGCCTCACCGGTATTACAAGGCGGCGCAGTCACGCATTCAACTTACAGAAACCGTCAAGAACTTCGAAGTATGCTTAAAAGAGTAACCAATGTTTTTCGAATGATTTTCCTGTTAAGTTCGTTACCCTGTCGGTCTCGTTCTAGTCAAAATTTGAGGCTTAGGTTCGCGTTTTGTGTCATTTTCCTAAGGCGGGCAAGAAGA
>NW_020641513.1:0-270 GCF_003573695.1 Papaver somniferum
CTGGCACGGGAGGTAAACTTCTAAACACCCGCGAATCTCCTGTCAGCGGGTTTACTGTCTGCCTTAAGGTGAATATATGTTGAGGACTGAATCGGCTGCTTTAATTTCCTAGTAAAGGGCAAGAACTGGCCATATAAGATAAGGTTTCAGATTTCATCACCGTTCCCTTCTTGCCCGCCTTAGGTAAACGAAACCTAACGCGAACCCAAGCTTAAAATCTGATTAGAACGAGACCGATAGGGTAACGAGCTTGGTAGGAAAATCTTTCGA
>NW_020641513.1:470-777 GCF_003573695.1 Papaver somniferum
GTTCTCTCCTGAATTTCAAGGATCTCAATATCTTTTTCTCTAATGTCTCAATAAGTTGTTATCTCTAGCATTCCAATTTCTATCTTTTCGGTGAGAAACAGTATGTAAACTTAGCTAACCGAGTACTATGTGACGCTAGAAATTTCAAAAATGCGACTAAAATGTTTCTCCCATACCCCCAAACTTAAATCTATCATTGACCTCAATGTTCTAAAGATAAAATTAAAAGCCTGAACAAGGAGAAACTGTTACCACTTGAAGCAAAAGAGATAAGGAAAGATATTACCGTGTCGCAAGAATATTGGGT
>NW_020641513.1:788-1000 GCF_003573695.1 Papaver somniferum
CATTGTCCTCAATGTTCTAAAGATAAAATTAAAAGCCTGAACAAGGAGAAACTGTTACCACTTGAAGCAAAAGAGATAAGGAAAGATATTACCGTGTCGCAAGAATATTGGGTTACCTCCCAAGAAGTGCTAAGTTTAAAGTCTTCATCCAGACATTGGAAGGAATTAGTCACCTCATAGAATCATATAGAAGTATTCGGAATAACTGTGGG
>NW_020641514.1:0-247 GCF_003573695.1 Papaver somniferum
TGGCATATACAAGGGAACCAGTGATTGATAATCCTAACTCTAGGTCAACACAACTGGCATATACAAGGGTTCCAGTGGTCGACTTTATTGAATTTATTCCAGTTGGTCTGATGGTCTGGTCTCAGTTTTTTTTTTTTTGTATCTCAATCACTGTAATTCACCCTAGCATTGGTAACAACTTGAATCGTGAGCCCCACTTAATCACTTAGAGAAACCTAGTTTAAAAACAAAACAAAATAAAAACAGA
>NW_020641514.1:258-507 GCF_003573695.1 Papaver somniferum
AATCACTTAGAGAAACATAGTTTAAAAACAAAACAAAATAAAAACAGAAGTGAAAAGGACTCAACGAGATATGGTGAAACTATCATGTTATTTCTAACACCTGAGCTCTGTGATTTTATGAATAGACTCTTTAGATGTTGCCATCTAGTCATATTGGTTCCTCAACTCCTAAAACCAAAAATGCTTCCATCCACTTAGATTGGTTAGTGCCATTCTTAATAGGCATAAATTTCTAGGCTCTGGAGTTTA
>NW_020641514.1:707-1000 GCF_003573695.1 Papaver somniferum
CCCCACACATCAAAGACCTCAATCACTAAAATAGGGTTCAAAGGCATCATATTTCTACGGGAAATGGTTCCTAGCTTCTGGCAACGCTCACAAGAAACACAATGACTATGGGAATCTTTAAACAATGAAGGCCAGTAAAATCCGCACTGCAAAATCTTAGCAGCAGTCTTCTTAGCACTAAAATGACCCCCACATGCATGTTCATGACAAAAGGACATAATACTAGACTGGTCACTCTCAGATACACATCTCCTAATAATCTGTTCCGGACAATACTTAAACAGATAAGGATC
>NW_020641515.1:0-285 GCF_003573695.1 Papaver somniferum
CAAAATCAACCTTGTAAGAAGAAATGCAGTAGAAAATACATGCTAAAAGTTTGCAGAAATAAACACAACTACCATTTATGTTACCTGCGATACAACAACAACCAATGTCAAGACTTTCAGTGGGTCTCTGATGTTGTTTTCCTTGCTGCCAAATCCAAGGAAAGATCTGCTAAGTTGAAGATGGATGACCTGTGTAAGCAATCTACAAATGTAATGAAAAAAATAAGAAGTAAAAGTAAGTTAATATAATCTACTACTTATATATATAAATGATCCAAAAAAAAG
>NW_020641515.1:296-571 GCF_003573695.1 Papaver somniferum
ACCCACATATTTTTGAAGGGGTACACATTTCGAAAACTTGACTTTGAATTGTCAAAAAAAGACAAAGTTTGAGAGACATCCATCAGCTATTTTGAAGGCAATTTAATGTTTACATGACTGACAAGACAAGGTAACATCAAAGATTAATAGATTTTTTTATCTGACTATACGTACCTCTTAATAATTTTAATTAGTAATATGTTTGTCGTTCAAACAGAAATAGAAATATGTATCTTTCACAAGATTTTTCGTCCGAAATTTATAAATGAAAAAGA
>NW_020641515.1:582-753 GCF_003573695.1 Papaver somniferum
CAGGGATCATAACCCAAATAGTCTTGGAAAGAAACATTAAAAAAACAACAAGCAACAACAAGCAAACTCTATTGAGTTGCAGATGTTCCCTTCTTTCGTGGCTTTGGTGCTTGAAATGTTTGACTTAAAGTATGGCTGAAACAACTAGCACCATTGACAGACTGGCTAAAA
>NW_020641516.1:0-270 GCF_003573695.1 Papaver somniferum
TTTTCTATCCATTATTGTTTTTGACGCTCGGAAACAAAGACTAGTGAACAACTGAAAGATTAATGTAGGAGTTATATAGGTAAGATGAATTGAATTGTCTGGAGTCTGGACCAGGTCATGCACGTGGCATGGTCAAATTCAAAGAGAGACCCACATATTTTTGAAGGGGTACACATTTCGAAAACTTGACTTTGAATTGTCAAAAAAAGACAAAGTTTGAGAGACATCCATCAGCTATTTTGAAGGCAATTTAATGTTTACATGACTGAC
>NW_020641516.1:280-606 GCF_003573695.1 Papaver somniferum
CCCACATATTTTTGAAGGGGTACACATTTCGAAAACTTGACTTTGAATTGTCAAAAAAAGACAAAGTTTGAGAGACATCCATCAGCTATTTTGAAGGCAATTTAATGTTTACATGACTGACCAGACAAGGTAACATCAAAGATTAATAGATTTTTTTATCTGACTATACGTACCTCTTAATAATTTTAATTAGTAATATGTTTGTCGTTCAAACAGAAATAGAAATATGTATCTTTGACAAGATTTTTCGTCCGAAATTTATAAATGAAAAAGACGGTGCCACATCACATGTATTTACATCCAAAAATAGAAAACTTGCCATTGAC
>NW_020641516.1:617-1000 GCF_003573695.1 Papaver somniferum
AGACAAGGTAACATCAAAGATTAATAGATTTTTTTATCTGACTATACGTACCTCTTAATAATTTTAATTAGTAATATGTTTGTCGTTCAAACAGAAATAGAAATATGTATCTTTCACAAGATTTTTCGTCCGAAATTTATAAATGAAAAAGACGGTGCCACGTCACATGTATTTACATCCAAAAATAGAAAACTTGCCATTGACATTTAGCTCTGGGTAGTTAACTACACTAGTTTACGTGGCATCTTGTACAGGTGGCAACATGTCCATGTCATCTCAGCAACTGCCACCTGGAAGATTATCATGACGTGGCAAGTTGTACACATCATCATTGTCACCCAAATATGACCGTTCATCCCAAACATGACCGTTGAACGGTCATA
>NW_020641517.1:0-272 GCF_003573695.1 Papaver somniferum
TATTATTGGATACACTATATTGGCAATTCAAGTAATTTCGAGCAATTCTTTCATTCGTCTCAGCTATCCACTCGAAGGATTCCTCTATAGAAAGTTCACTCATTATTGTAGTTCTTTCGTCTATAATTACACTATTCATCTCAGCTAACTTACGCGCCGACTCATCTAACTCCCTGAGGGACTCTTCTAAAGGAGGAATAGAAACAGAGGGATCATAAAAAGAACTATTTTTCAATAGTTTGATTGTATCCTCTAGAGACGAAGAACTAGTA
>NW_020641517.1:472-1000 GCF_003573695.1 Papaver somniferum
CATGATGGCTCCACTTAGATTGTTTTCTAGACCAGCTTCTATTCCTTCGAAAAGGAATTCGTTACAATTTGAGCACACCCCTCTGGAATCAATCCGAGCTAATGTAAGTTGAATCGAGGCGAGGGAAGCTCAGTGGAGCTTTCATACCCAAACCCTCACCGGTATTACAAGGCGGCGCAGTCACGCATTCAACTTACAAAAACCATCAAGAACTTTGAAGTATACTTAAAAGAGTAACCAATATTTTTCGAAAGATTTTCCTACCAAGCTCGTTACCCTATCGGTCTCATTCTAATCAAATTTTAAGCTTGGGTTCGCGCTAGGTTTCGTTTACCTAAGGCGGGAAAGAAGGGAACAGTGATGAAATCCGAACCCTTATCTTATATGGCCAGTTCTTGCCCTTTACTAGGAAATTAAAGCAGCTGGTTCAGTCCTCAACATATAATCACCTTAAGGCAGACAGTAAACCCGCTGACAGGAGATTCGCGGGTGTTTAAAAGTTTACCTCCCGTACCAGACGGGCGAAGA
>NW_020641518.1:0-453 GCF_003573695.1 Papaver somniferum
ATTGAATACTCTTAGGATTAAGCCGTTACACAAAATTATACCTAACTTCGTATAGTTGAGAGGAAGCAACTAAACCTATAGTTCACCTAGTTCCGTATGTATTCCCACGCCTCCGACTTATAAATAAGTCACTTACTTAGAACAATTCTTTTGTTTCGTATTCCAAACAATAAAGGAACAACAAATCTGTTTGGTATCAACTGTATTCAACCAAGTGATATGAGTCGGACAAAGGATCTTCCGTTTATCTTAACATAAACTCCTTCGTCGGGTCCTTAGATCTATCTTATGTTCGATTACCGAAGTAATCGTTTAAGATTAAGCCAACAACATTCTTAATCCAAAGAATTGTGTTGATGCCGATCTACTCAATTAATCAATCCAATCTACCACAAGGATAAACCGATTATTAATTGGATCCTCTCTTACCAAAACAAGTATTGTGCACACCAA
>NW_020641518.1:464-1000 GCF_003573695.1 Papaver somniferum
GTGTTGATGCCGATCTACTCAATTAATCAATCCAATCTACCACAAGGATAAACCGATTATTAATTGGATCCTATTTTACCAAGACAAGTATTGTGCAGACCAAAGATTATAAACCCAAGTCATATCTTCAATATCTTCTTTATCTTCAAATCTTCTTAAATCTTCAATAAAAACCTGCACACAATCACTTGAATCTCTTGTGATCAATCACGCACAAAACGGATTCTGTTAACAATGGAATGTTTTCAATATGCACGACTTGAAAGATACGTTAGGGAATGAAACAGTTCAAGTCAAATATCACTAACCTCAAGTGGAAGGACGATTGCTTTCGTTGTAGCTCCTTGCTTCTTCACATCTTCAAGTCTTCTCAATACTTGTAGTGTCTCATATCCTAATAATTTCAATCTAACCTATACGAAGTTGACTCTAGTACATAATCAAGCGACTCTTAACATGAGTTTTGATTCACTAAAATATGACAACCAAACTTGACATACCAATGCTTGGTGGGTTTAACCGAGCAATGCTCTAAA
>NW_020641519.1:0-1109 GCF_003573695.1 Papaver somniferum
TTTGCGGAGTAGCTGTAAAGTTCACACTACATTCTACTTCAGTATGTCGCCCAGATATAAATCAAGGGAGTACAAGCATCTAATGGTAACTCTTAACTCTTACCTTTTACGCTTCCACTAACGATAGTGATAGTAATGCTAGAGTTAACACCTCAAAAATCGTTCGTTTCTTCGAAACCTACAAAAGACGAACGAAACTCAGATTTTTCATAAAATCATGAGCATTTCCACTGCGTGAACATTTACCATGGAACTATGAAAACTAAAACAATATTTCATCCTACGGGTATGCTTACTAAATTCTCGGACTTGGAATACACATGCAACAGTTAGCATACAAGTACCCATATTGTTCTAAACTCCCATTTCAATCATTGAAACTTTCTTGGAAGACGAGAATAGCTGTTTCACACAAACTATTAGCTTCAAATCAATTTTCAAGTGATCGAATGATCAATACGAAGCATTCCGAGTCTACATCAAATAACTATCTCACACAAATCATGTAAGATGTTACCCAGCGATTTTCACATGATCATCTTTTGACTTTCGTCAAGAATAAAAGATGAACTTGGTTAAAGCGAAATCTTACCAACACATATTCGAGAAATATGTAAGCGAGTTAAACTCAACTCGAAATATCAAGTGTGTATAATGTAAAGTCTATATATGTATACGAATTTCGTCTCAATAGCAGATAGAATAGAAATAAACTTCTGAGTGATAGATGAGTTCAAGTATCCACATACTTTTTGTTGATGAAGTTCCACAAGCTCCCCTTAGTAGTTCTTCGTCTTCAATCGATGAACGCAGTGAAGTCTAAAGCTCAAGTACACATTCTATCCTAATACGAGACATGGCTATAAGAAGACTAGAAATCAAGAATTATAGTTTTAACAACTAAACTTGACAAACAAGCTTGAGATAGCAACGCTTGCGAGTTCGACCGAACAGTGCTCTAACAATCTCCCACTTTGTCAATTTTAGTGACAAAACTATCAATACATATGGATTACAAAATAAATAAACTTTGTAGCTTCTCATCCAAATGCTTGATTTACTTGGTTCTTCAACATTACTCGAAATCTTCGTCACTTCCAAGTACTCCA
>NW_020641520.1:0-393 GCF_003573695.1 Papaver somniferum
TTTAAAAATTACTCGTACGAAATGATGACTTTTAGAGTTTTGATTTGCAGGTGAGAAGAAGCTATCGAAAGGTGATCGTTCCTGATAAGTAGAAAGAAGGTGTTATCCAAGAAACATCTCATATCTAAGAAAAACAGGTACATCATGTTATTTCCTTCCCTCCATCCATAACTCCTTGTATTATATATAAGCTGACTCTGCTCATATGGTATCTCTGAGTTTATTTAATCTAATCATACCTTATCTAATTTTTTATATATTGGTGAAGAACAGTAATCGAGTTTCCATCTCACGTTCTGTTATTACAGTAATTTTTGATATGTTGGCTCTTGTAGATTGCTTGAGATGTGAGCATCGGGTGTTGAAGAAGGTATGCTTTCCTTACTAACAACT
>NW_020641520.1:404-882 GCF_003573695.1 Papaver somniferum
CGCAGGCATCGTCAATTGCATTTAGCGTATGCAATAAGCCTTTAAACCCCTAGGTGTCCCTAGTGGCGGAGTGTTGTCTCCGTAGGGCTTACCAGAGGTAAACCCACAAAACCTTTATGCTTCAGATCCTAGCTATCTACACAGAACCTTGGAAGGCGCTAAAGAATCTCCTTGGTTGGCATACTTATTGACTACAGGAGGAAGTACCCTGATGCGAAATTCCAATTGTTGTACACGAGTTTGCACTCAAGCATACTAAAATTCATATAAAGTGACAGAGCTCTACTCAGATAGTCGCACGATGGACATCAATATCCGGAGTCAAAACTAATCACATGGATAGATCAAGAAGACGGATATAGAAAAACATATATGGTTTTGATGTTTACTAGGTGAACGGTGTTTCTCATATCTGTCTGAAGGCCTCCGCCAAAATGAACCTATCCTAATGGACTGAGATACCGGTCTGACTAATATC
>NW_020641521.1:0-582 GCF_003573695.1 Papaver somniferum
ACTATCTGAGTAGAGCTCTGTCACTTCATATGAATTTTAGTATGCTTGAGTGCAAACTCGTGTACAACAATTGGAATTTCGCATCAGGGTACTTCCTCCTGTAGTCAATAAGTATGCCAACCAAGGAGATTCTTTAGTGCCTTCCAAGGTTCTGTGTAGATATCTAGGTTCTGGAGTATAAAGGTTTTGTGGGTATATCTCTGGTAAGCCCTCTGGAGACAACACTCCGCCACTAGGGACACCTAGGGGATTAAAGGATTATTGCATATGCTAAATGCAATCGACGATGCCTGCGACAGTGAGTTAGGATTTTATTTCTATTTTATTTTTGCTCGAGGACTAGCAAATAATAGGTTTGGGGGTATTTGACACATTTTTTTGTCCGATTTGTCTCGATTCTATATATTGTTAGGCTCATTTTTTTACTTATTATGGTGTTTTATTTATTTGTAGGTATTTTTGGCCAATAAACATTTTTGGAAAAAATTGGCTCGAAAAGTTGTCGGAAAGCACCCGGAGGACATTTGCTATACGGACTCTCACTTTGGATAAGGGGTAACCTAATTACTAAGGGGCATCCCA
>NW_020641521.1:593-1000 GCF_003573695.1 Papaver somniferum
GACCCCAGATTTGCCTAAGGGACACCCAAGGTTATGAGTAGCCCAAATTCATCCTCAGCACCCAAATTTGTCTATATCACCCATTTACTGAAGGCACCCCAAGACCGGATAGGGGGCAACCCTTCTTCTTCATTTCAAATTTCATTTTTGGCGGGAAGAAGAGTCTCACCCCTGGCAGATTTTTTCGATCAGATTTTGGATGGGTTAGAGGTAGACTGAATCGCTGAAACTTCATGGGTGGACGCCATATGACTATATAACGTTGGTATGGGTTTTAATTTGGACAAAATTTGGCAGAATCGTCGCGTGGAGAAAAACAGAGCTTCATGAAGTTTTCACGCGTTTAGTTGAATTGCATAGAGTTTCTCACGTGTTGGAGAGAGTCTATCATGTTATGGAACATGATA
>NW_020641522.1:0-556 GCF_003573695.1 Papaver somniferum
AATATGGTTTCTCCGCTGTAATTTCCTTCGCTTCACGGGTAATGATTCTAAAGTATTACATATCAATTCTAAAGCATAGAGGTTCTAGTTTGGGTTTCCATTTATTAGTGTCTAGCAGTGGTGTGGAGTCTAATAAGGCATTGACTTCACATATAACACTATCATCATCAAAATCATACCCAAAATAAGCTAAGCAAACCTCTAGTGGATCTTCCAAGTGGCTCTTGCAAAATCTTTGCGAGTGCATCTTTTCGCTGGTAACACTTCAAACTAAGGTATCTGGAAATTTCCAAGCAAACCGCGTAAAAAGAACTAAAAGAAAAATAAAAATAAATTGTGTACAGAATTTTTTTTAAAAAAAATAAACTATGTACAAGATATCAATCAGAGAGTATTATGCAACCACTCCCCGGCAGCGGCGCCAAAAACTCGGTAGGTTCGGAAACCTACAATAATAATACTGCAAGTGCACAGTGTCTAACTAGTAGATAATGGCAAATACAGGTCGTTCCCACGAGGAGTGTGAAAATACTACTACTAACTAATACCAAAAACT
>NW_020641522.1:567-1000 GCF_003573695.1 Papaver somniferum
AACTAGTAGATAATGACAAATACAGGTCGTTCCCAGGAGGAGTGTGAAAATACTACTATTAACTAATACCAAAAACTAACAAATCAATAAGGTGATGTTTGGCGATTTTTCAGATATTCGGGACAAAATGAAATAATAAATAATTCAAACAATAAACAAAATGGGTAACGGGTTGTTAAGGTTTTCGATTTCTACCAATTCAATCATATAAACTCGACTAATCTCTATTTATTACTCAAGACAAATTTCGAAATCAATCTCATGTCTCGGAAGATAATATGTTTAAATTCTAAAATATGGTTTCTCCGCTGTAATTTCCTTCGCTTCACGGGTAATGATTCTAAAGTATTACATATCAATCCTAAAGCATATTGCGTCAAAGAATTTAACCAAGCACGCTATATCAATTGAAAAGTATAAGTAATCAAGAAAA
>NW_020641523.1:0-430 GCF_003573695.1 Papaver somniferum
TCGATCCGGATCTTGGGCGCCTGTTCACCCAGCGAAGTATCTTAGAACCACCCCAAGACTCGGGAAGTAAAGCCAGCGGTTTGGGAGCGCACTTCTCGAAATGATCCCACAATCACGCTTGAAGAAAATCAACATGGACGTACGAGTCCACTTACATGTAGCCGTTTGAAGCACGCATGTCCGCAACCAGATGATCCAAATGTGTGTACAGAGAACCGAGAAACAAACCGCCAATAGGGAGAACAACACCTTTCGCTAATCTGATGGCAAACTTGATGAAACCCTGTCTTATTTCCTTCTTACCAGAGTCGTCGTCAAAAATGTCCCTGGATAACCAAAGAACCAAGAATGTCGCGACATGAAGCGTACTATTCTTTTGATCTGGCTCCGACTCATCTGGGAACCATTGAGACACCCACCAGCTGTAGAA
>NW_020641523.1:440-1000 GCF_003573695.1 Papaver somniferum
CAAAGAACCAAGAATGTCGCGACATGAAGCGTACTATTCTTTTGATCTGGCTCCGACTCATCTGGGAACCATTGAGACACCCACCAGCTGTAGAAACACCTCGTCTCGTTTTCCTTCCGAAAAAAACCTTTTGACTTCGCAACGAGAGCAACGTGCATTTGTTCTTCATCTTCAAACAAGGTGATATCAAGATTCCCTATTATGGGAAGGTTCAGCAAGACAACCACACTTTCCAAAGAAACAGTAATTTCACCCCACCTGCATATGGCTGTGTGAGTGTCTGGATACCATCGAGATACGAAAGCAACTATGCTCGGGATATCTTACCTGATTTGAAGCGCCGCAGAAGCTGTGACAACGCCGATGATTTGCGCTTTGATCAAATTTTCTTTTACGCAGTCCTGACTTATCATGAATCGCATCCACTTGTCGAACGAAAGCAACGGACTCTGACAGATTCTGAAGTCAATGGAAGATGTAGGATACTCTTGCCTATGAAGGCAAAATCGTATTACACAACCTGGTCGAACCGGCTAGGTGTCTCCTTCACCCTATGAACC
>NW_020641524.1:0-723 GCF_003573695.1 Papaver somniferum
TCTTTCCCCACTTCGAATGACACCGTTCTTGAACATATCAAACATATAAGTGATCCCTCAAAAAGTGGGGTCTAACAACCACGCCCAACAATTCGATTAGCAATCTGTATGGACAAACTTCAATACAATTTTTATGAGAATCAACTAGATAGTTAGACTCGATCAATAAAAAGATATATCAAAAAGTTTATATCTCAATCTCTCGATTTAATCTTACTCGAGCAAACTGCGAGTCTCGATTAAAGAGAGATAAACTTGGACGGTACCAAAAACCAATATCCAAGAATCAATCAATATCAATCAACAACCGTTAGGTCGGACTCTCCAATTAATTGATCTAAACGCACAACTTGTATTATTTCAATTATATAATAAATATAATGTGGAAAAGAAATAACATAGACACCATAAGTTTTGTTAACGAGGAAACCGCAAATGCGGAAAAACTCAGGGACCTAGTCCAGATTGAATACACACTGTATTAAGCCACTACAGACACTAGCCTACTCCAAGATAACTTCGGACTGGACTGTAGTTGAACCCCAATCAGTCTCCCACTGATCCAAGGTACAGTTGGATACCACGCACTTGATTCCCTTAGATGATCTCACCCACAACTAAGAGTTGTTACGATCCAAAATCGCAGGCTTTGACAATAAACAAATCTGTCTCACACAGACAAGTCTATCAAAGGATCAATCTGTCTCCCACAGAAAAACCCTA
>NW_020641524.1:733-1000 GCF_003573695.1 Papaver somniferum
TAGATTAATCGATCACCTCACAACAATCTTAATCGTATGGTAGCGAAACAAGATGTTGCGGAATCACAAACAATGAGACGAAGATGTTTGTGATTACTTTTTATATCTTGCCTATCAGAGAGGTTAATATCAAGCCAATCAATTTGATTGTTCTCGTACGATACAAGATGCAAGATCATATCACGTAACTATGATAAAAGTAGTATCGCTCTGGATTCACAATCCCAATGAAGTCTTTAAGTCATTAACCTGGTTTTAGAAGAAGAA
>NW_020641525.1:0-107 GCF_003573695.1 Papaver somniferum
AGAATATTAGTTCGGCTCTAGCTTTTTCTCCCTCCACTCTAGTATCCCTGTAGGGGAAATTAGGCTCAGGCCCAACCCATGGATAACCCATAATATGAGGCCCTTAA
>NW_020641525.1:118-322 GCF_003573695.1 Papaver somniferum
GCATTTCTGAAGTAAATCCATATCTGTGATGCCAAGAATATTAGTTCGGCTCTAGCTTTTTCTCCCTCCACTCTAGTATCCCTGTAGGGGAAATTAGGCTCAGGCCCAACCCATGGATAACCCATAATATGAGGCCCTTAATTAAAAAAAGTTTAAATCTAGGCCCCGAGTTTTTAAAAGACCTTGATACCCTTATGCATATTG
>NW_020641525.1:522-746 GCF_003573695.1 Papaver somniferum
GATTAGGACACAAGGTGGATCCTAAGCCTTGGCTTAACCACCAATCCCTTCTCAGTAATTTGTATTTTCAGTCCTGTGTGCTTTCAACTCAGTTAATTTTCTTGCCTCTTATTTTCTTGCAATTTGTAGCTTCTGTGCACTGAAGTCAGTGCACAATCCTCACCTTGCCCTTGGCTTCCAAGCCTTGGTTCTTTGCTGATTTACCTTGCTGTTTTCTTAGCTGT
>NW_020641525.1:757-1059 GCF_003573695.1 Papaver somniferum
TGAAGCCTTTTGTGCACTGAAGTCAGTGCACAATCCTCACCTTGCCCTTGGCTTCCAAGCCTTGGTTCTTTGCTGCTTTACCTTGCTGTTTTCTTAGCTGTTTCTTTGCTGCTTTACCTTGCACCCTTGGTTCATGCTATTTACCTTGCTTTGCTCACTGCCATAGTGCATTGTCACCATTGTTAGCTTAGGTTTCTCTTGTATGCTCCCACTCCCTGTGGACTGACCCCCTGCTTACCTTCTATATCATAACTTGGCCTTGTATACTTGCAAGATTTTGTGTGTCTTTGCATTTCACACCA
>NW_020641525.1:1259-1591 GCF_003573695.1 Papaver somniferum
TTGTATGTGTAACTTATGCTAATATGCATGTGTAACTATTGTTTACATGTGTAACTACTGATTACACATGCATTTTGTTTTCCTGGGTTCATATCTATACCCTGCTGAATCAGTTGTGTGATCATTTTTTGCGATATTAATGTGCTAGCACAAGGTTCCCAGGTGTTTGTATTATTCTTCCAGTATAATTACTTTCTGAAGCTTTACTTTATGTTGCTTAAAATGTCCTTCGTCATCGATAATATGAAAATGGCTTAGGTACATCTAGACTAGCGCTGTAAAACGTCTTTCTGTTAATACAGTGCTAACAACGTCTTTCTGCTGAAGCAGTG
>NW_020641525.1:1791-2000 GCF_003573695.1 Papaver somniferum
GGTGGTGGAGTTGCAGGCTCTGCAACTGTCGGGTGTTTGTGGTGAACTGGTTTTGGGAAGATGAGAAGGAAGAGCTCGATGGGATTAGGATTAGGGGTTGTTTGGTTGGGAATAGGGTATGGGTTGCTATGGTGTGAGGCGGGATATCAAATTTAGATGTTGGCGAATATGAGTCACTGGATGCGATGCTGGTAGGTAGATCGGACGGC
>NW_020641526.1:0-404 GCF_003573695.1 Papaver somniferum
GCTCAGTTCCTTTTATTGTTATCAAACCCAATAGTACATTAAGCCCAACACTTCCAAAAGGCTTCTAAGCCCAAAGCAAATTTAGGAACCCAATTAGCTAGAAACATTTCCAAAACACACCCAATCTCTGTGGATCGACCCGTACTTGCACGAGCTACAACCGACGACCGTGCACTTGCGGTATTACTGTAGGCCCCTGTTTTCATTGCGCTTAATTTTATACATATCTCCGGGCCCACCAAGTTTTTGGCCGGGGATAATTTCTATACCCTTTCGAGGCCTGCCAAGTTTTTGGCGCCGCTGCCGGGGATTGAGCATTGGGAGAAACTACATGGCAGTTCCTTAACTGGGACTATTAACTGGGAGAAACTAAGGAATGGCAAGTTTTTGGCGCCGTTGCCGGG
>NW_020641526.1:415-920 GCF_003573695.1 Papaver somniferum
AGCCTACCAAGTTTTTGGCGCCGCTGCCGGGGATTGAGCATTGGGAGAAACTACATGGCAGTTCCTTAACTGGGACTATTAACTGGGAGAAACTAAGGAATGGCAAGTTTTTGGCGCCGTTGTTGGGGAATGTTTTGCATTTAAATATAATATCTTTTACAAGCCTGCCAAGTTTTTGGCGCCGTTGCCGGGGAATGTTTTGCATTTAAATATAATATCTTTTACAAGCCTGCCAAGTTTTTGGCGCCGTTGCCGGGGACTATCAAGTTTTTGGCGCCGTTGCCGGGGATTGGTGCTGTGTTTTATCTGTGTTTTTTAGCTTTTTTGCATTTCATTGCATAGCATTTGCATCTGCATCTGCTTCACTTCATTTGCTGTTGGACCTGCTGTTCTGAACCTGTTTTTCCTCTGCTGGGACGCCACCAAGGAAAAGAACCAAAACCCAACTGGGTTTTTGCAACAATATCAGAGCAGCTGGGCTGTGCTAAAAAGGTAAGCCTAAACC
>NW_020641527.1:0-189 GCF_003573695.1 Papaver somniferum
AGATTTGAGTCCTAGTGAAGCAGCACAGGATTTGTACTCGGCTTATTCTATGGAAGATGTACAACTTGAACCGCAGCAGGATGATGATGACAATTTTGTTTGGGATAGGTGTGATGTTCCGGAAGAAACCGTCACTTACGTTGCGCCAGAACAAGGACGAGGGAAAGCTGTCGATGAAGCTGATGTTGA
>NW_020641527.1:200-609 GCF_003573695.1 Papaver somniferum
CGGAAAGCTGTCGATGATGCTGATGTTGAAAGTGTTTATACTACTAGCGATGATGATGATTTGCTCGAATTTGAAGAGTCTGACAACGAGATGGACTGGGATTAATTTTAGTTGTTTGTTTTCTTTCATACTGCCGTGAAACTGTAAAAGAAGCTTAGCTTTGTAAATGAAATTGGTATCTGTTTTTTTAATAAACAAAAGAGGAGTGGTATCATCAAAATCAAGCAAACAATTACTTATACTTCTTTGATCTGATGAAAAGAGAATTCCATTTGAAAAATGCTCATTACATTGGACCCATTTTCAAATCAATATCTGAGAAAAGAACAAGAAATTTAACAAACCAATACATTTAACAAACCAATACATTGGACCCATTAATTCAGAGACTTTGGTAACACAGATAATT
>NW_020641527.1:620-1000 GCF_003573695.1 Papaver somniferum
CCTATTGCATTCATTTATGCGTGCATTACAGAATTTACTGGCACTACTCACCGGCCGGAGATCTGAACTGTGAATAATTGTTTACACCGATGAGTGCTGATTGATCACGTTTCTCATTCGATCAGTTGTTTTAATTGGGGGTTTTTAATAATCTGCAAAACAAGACAATTCAACTAAATGAAGCTAATTTTAAAGCAAAAGTCATTTAATCACGGGTATGGGTAATCATGTAAATCAAAATTGGAAATTGATCAACATCGCTTACTACTGCTAATCGTGGACGACTCCTTTTCATTACAACTCCGGTTTGTGATTTTGACGTAACCCTTCTAGTCGATGTTGGAGCTTCCATTGACAAAGAGAAGTTTTGATTTTGAATT
>NW_020641528.1:0-370 GCF_003573695.1 Papaver somniferum
TTTTTCAAATTTTTTAATTTTTTATTTTGATTTTTTCATTTTTTTTTCCAAAAAGAAAGAGTTCTGTTTTCAATTATAGCATGTTATCAAAGTATCTACTTTTCACCCCTAAACCTAAACTAAACATTGTCCTCAATGTTTCTAGTGATAAACAGATTTATAACTTGGACAAATCAGAAGAACATGTTGAGTTTTGAGAGAAAGGAAAGAGATTACCCGATTTGACGAAAGAAAGAACCGAACTCCATTATTCATGGTTAGAATCCAACATATTTCAGCCGCGATCACCATGGAGTAGCAAAATATAAAGAAAACATAAAATTTCACTAAAAACTACCTACCAGATTATATACAAAAAATTCACTATATA
>NW_020641528.1:381-1000 GCF_003573695.1 Papaver somniferum
TAAATGGAAAAAGAAATCAAGTCAAAGTGACTCAACCTGAAGATTTTGAATCTTCAGGATTATATACAAAAATTCACTATGTACATAAAGTCTAAAGAGTTGAGGATCAACCCAAAAGACAAAGTGTTGAAACATAGACAGTTTCAAAACACTAAAATTGGACTGAAATAGGAGCGAGAGTGAACAACCAAATGAGCTACCCATAAGCCTGGATTTTACACTAGATATACTATTGGATACAAAATCTCGCGGTTTTGGGGGTTCATCATGCACAAGGTCTAACTCGAAATGGACTTTGTTAGGGACGGACAAACATGCATATTCCAACTGTGGCTCCTTAAAAGTATTGTATTTAGATGCAAAATAGTCCAAGAGGACTTGAGAGGCACACAGTTCCAATCCTAGGTTGGGAATCTTCAGAAAAGTTGGTTTAAAATTTTTGTTACAAACCAAATCTAGGTTGGGTGGAATAATCTCAATCTGTGACTTAGGCAAGAAGGTGACATCTAAGTTTCTCACATGCATGAGATCAAAAGTACCAATATTATCAGTCACATCAGCATTTTCTAAATCATAATCAAGTTGTGTAGCATGCTCATCATCACAACACAATTTCACA
>NW_020641529.1:0-181 GCF_003573695.1 Papaver somniferum
TTTTTTTTTGGTTTGACATAATTATTGGTTAACCAAAAACCACTGGGACAAACCGAAACCAACTGGAACCATTTGGAAATCGAACCAATGGTTAATGGATTGGTTTGGTTTAGATTTTTAGAAACCAATAATATTGGTTTCGGTTTTGGTTTGGCTAGAAACCGAACCAAAACCGACCATG
>NW_020641529.1:192-379 GCF_003573695.1 Papaver somniferum
ACCTGCTCTGCCTATACCGCCACCACTACACTCCATCATTCTCCTATCCCCTAGCCACTCATTACATCAACCCCTCAACCTATTCTTCCCACTGAAACCCTAGTTTTAGGGGTTGATGAAATTAGTGAGCTAGAAACGCAATTGAAGGTGTGGGAAGCATCAGGAGACCATAAGGAAGCATGGGTCT
>NW_020641529.1:579-805 GCF_003573695.1 Papaver somniferum
AGAGCACCACCAAGAGGCCTGGAATACCCAGGACCTCAACTGTTAATTTTGTTTTCAATATCAGTTCATTTTAAATTTCAGTTGTTCAATTCATCATGTTCTAGTTTAATTTCTAAGGGGGAGATGAAATCATGATGCTTCTGCTAATTCAATCCAAGCTAGATATTGTGCTTGTTGTGCTGAAATGTTTAGGATAGTCTTAACCAAAGAACATCCTTTAGGTTGT
>NW_020641529.1:816-1000 GCF_003573695.1 Papaver somniferum
AAAGAACATCCTTTAGGTTGTTAAAACACCTAAGTGGCTTCTCTGCGGGTAGTTGCAGTGTGAGAGCCCCAACTATCACAAGGTTTAGAATTATCTTAGTGCCTTTAGCCTCCTTTCTAACCCAACCCTTTGATGAGCAGCAGGCATAGAACCTCCACTGCCATCTAGTTAGTCAGAAAGCCTA
>NW_020641530.1:0-1268 GCF_003573695.1 Papaver somniferum
AACTCTTAGTTGTGGGTGAGATCAGCTAAGGGAATCAGGTGCGTAGAGTCCTGCTGGGATTCAGAGTCGTAAGGAGCGCAATTGTACCTTGATCAGTGTGAGATTGGTTAGGGCTCAACTACATTCCAGTCCGAAGTTAACTTGGAGTAGGCTAGTGTCGACTGTAGCGGCTTAATCCAGTGTGGTGTTCAAATCTAGACTAGGTCCCGGGGTTTTTCTTCATTCGCGGTTTCCTCGTTAACAAAATTTCTGGTGTCTGTGTTATTTCTTTTCTGCATTATATTTGTTTATATAATTGAAATATCACAGGTAGTGAGTAAGTTCAATCAATTGTGAACCCAACCTTTGATTGTTGATTAATTTTATTGACACTTGGATATTGGTTTTTGATATCGTCCAAGTTATTTCTTATATGCAATCGGGCTCGCAAATTCCTATTTGTTTGATTGCATATTGAATTGAGAAATTGAGATATAACTCTTTGATATATTTTTCTTAAGATTGAGTCTGATTGTCTAGTTGATTTTCTTGAAAGTATATTGGAGTTAGTCCATACAGATTGATAAGCGAAATATTGGGTGTGATTGTTAGACCCCTACTTTTTCAATTGGTATCAGAGCAGGCAAACACGTTTAAGACCTCATAAGTCTGTGTTTTTAGCGATCTGACTCTATGGACAATAGTGTTATCTCAATAAATGTACCACCAGATCCAGGGATTTCAGAATTCTCTTCCACAACTGATTTAGTAAAACCTGTAGAAGAAATTCTCTCTAAACCTCCACCAGGTTTAAAATCCCTAGAAGTGTTTCAGGGCTTTAGAAAAGGCTTGAGAGCTCGTCTCTTGGTGTTGAGTTATATCTCCAGAAAGATCAAGAATCTCTTGATAAGCTAAATCAAGTTATGATGAATAATCTTCATGTTGAGGTTGATATTGATCTTATTATCAGTAAGGGTATTCCCTCTGTCTCCTATATCCCATACAAATTGGATATAATACAAGAAGTATCTAAACCTCATCTTTATTTCAGTTCCATCTCTGAATCTCACTCTCTTTATCAGTCAAATCCTGATACACCTTCTCAAGATAATGGTATTGCTCTCTTTTGTGAAGAAATCGGGATGTTTATTTTTATCAAAAGGGTTTCCCTGTGCAGTACTGAACATTATCAACAGAGGATGTGTGTTATAAGTTGGAAACGAAGAAATCAGGAACACAATTTATCTTGTGCTCTTCTTAAGTTCTTTGAAATACTTTTAAAGACAGTT
>NW_020641531.1:0-669 GCF_003573695.1 Papaver somniferum
CTGAGCATATAACGACTGAGACAAAAATAGCCCTGAGGATGAACGAGTAACAGTAATACCCAAAAAATGATGTAACGGGCCAAGGTCAGACATAGCAAATTCCCTTTTCATCAAATCAATGAAGCGGCATATGAGAGCATCAGTAGAGGCAGTTAAAATAATATCATCAACATATAATAATAGGTATGCCGTCTCGGAACCCGATTGATAAATGAAGAGGGAGGGATCACACACACTAGCACGAAAACCACAATTAGTGATAAACTTGGCAAACCTCTGAAACCACGCCCGTGGAGCCTGCTTAAGACCATAGAGAGCCCTACGTAGTCGACATATGTAATCAGGGTGATCAGGATCAACAAACCCCGGAGGCTGATGCATATATACTGTCTCGGTCAAGTCACCATAAAGAAACGCATTCTTGACATCTAGCTGATATATGGGCCAAGAAAGCGAAGTATCAATAGTAAGAACGGTACAAATAGTAGCTGGTTTGACAACCGTACTAAACGTTTCAAAACAGTCAACCCCAACCTGCTGAGATTTACCATTAGCAACTAGACGAGCCTTGTATCGCTGCAAGGAGCCATCAACATGATATTTGTGACGAAAGAGCCACATGGAACGAATAACATGAGCGTCACGTGGTCGTGGTACCATTTCCCAAGT
>NW_020641531.1:680-1000 GCF_003573695.1 Papaver somniferum
CACATGGAACGAATAACATGAGCGTCACGTGGTCGTGGTACCAGTTCCCAAGTATTAGTTTTCAACATAGCATTGTACTCATCTTTCATGGAAGCATTCCAGTTTATGTCTCTAAGAGCATACAAGTGAGAACGAGGGAGAGGAGAGATATGACGAAGGGTTTGGACATGAAGATTAAGGCGACGGACAGGGCGGAAGATGCCACGGGAGGCGCGAGTGGTGGGGCGAGAAGGAGCTGGAGGAACAATAGTGATTGGAGGTATGCAAGAAGGTGTAGGGACAGTGGTTGTTGTAGGGGAAGAAGTGGTTGGTGGGGATGA
>NW_020641532.1:0-517 GCF_003573695.1 Papaver somniferum
GGTGTTTTGTTGGTCAGGTCAATTAGTCGGGGCCTACAGTCCCTGTGGCGGATTAGGAAATCTATGGTCATTCAATCCCTGTATTAAAATTTCTGATTAGGTTGAAATCTATGAGTTAATTAGTCTGGTATTTTGTTGGTCAACTCAAATTAGCCGCGACTATACCTTAGAGTCTTTTAAAAATTAAGATTATTCGTTTTTAATTAAAAAATAAAATTGTATTAGGAGTAAGGTTAGGGGTGTTTTGGATTAGTGGCTAGGTTCGGAATAATAAGAATTTGTTGATATTGAAATCCTCCAAATAGGGAGGAACAAAGGGACTCGATCAAAATTAGCCCACCAATAAACAAATCATACCAATCTTTGAATATACAGAATTTGGTTTCATGGATTTTCAATTCCCCTCGTGTGAGAATGGAATAAATTAGTCGAAATGAGAGTTAACTCATTGCCATCTGAGTTATACTATTTGGAACTGTTAATTACACTTACTGTTTTACAAAAAAAATAAAAAAGA
>NW_020641532.1:528-1000 GCF_003573695.1 Papaver somniferum
GAATGGAATAAATTAGTCGAAATGAGAGTTAACTCATTGCCATCTGAGTTATACTATTTGGAACTGTTAATTACACTTACTGTTTTACAAAAAAAATAAAAAAGAAATACACTTACAGTTTACTTAAATTCCCAAACATTACCATCTAATGTTCACACCAAGCAGTAAAAATCCGCAGGAAACATTATCACGTAGTCTGGAATTGTTAAATGCATAAAAACGTTTACTTAAATTTAAATATAACTGCTCTACCTATGGCAGCACTTAAGCTCCACCTTCTCCTATTGCTAGCACATGATCTCATACTACTGCACCCAGTGCAAGGTTACGATTAGTGGAGCTGCGGCATATTCCCAGTTGTGCAAAATAATAAATTGCCGCATGCACAACAAAGGGACGGATGTATATCTTTCTCTGCCGAAGGATGGCCGAAATCAAAGCCAGATCTATCCCAAGACAAATACAACTTCCA
>NW_020641533.1:0-481 GCF_003573695.1 Papaver somniferum
TTTAGATTTTTTTTGTTCTCTTTTACGCCTTTGATATTTTTCTATTCTTTTTCAGATTTGGAGCAAAGCTACAAGGAAATAAAAAGCGCTATAAAAGGAAAGCATCGCCAAAGAAGGAAAGAAAAGAGGAGTCTGAAAGGAGTGAAGAAGATTTTTTATATATTTAGATTTTATTTTTTTTTATTTTTGGAAAATTGTATTAGGGTTTGTTGTATTTTTGTAATTTTCTTTTTATTTTTGGACATTTGATGGACTTTATTTTTGGGACATTGGACATTACTATTTTTAAAACCCTAAGGAAGGGTTAAAAATTAAATATAAACTGTTTGCAGGGAAGGACGACAGTTACGATACTGTCTCGGCCCCTCGGGTTCGTACACTGACATAGGAGTCGGTGGCCTGAGTCGACTTCAACGGTTCATTTCCCGTCTGGTGTGGGAGGTAATACTCTATCCACCCATGAATCCCCTGTCAGTGGGTT
>NW_020641533.1:492-1000 GCF_003573695.1 Papaver somniferum
GGAGTCGGTGGCCTGAGTCGACTTCAACGGTTCATCGCCCGTCTGGTACGGGAGGTAAGACTCTATCCACCCACGAATCCCCTGTCAGTGGGTTTTATTTTGTGTGACAACTCACACCCCTGCAATAGAATGTCGAACTGGTATTACAATAGCCAATACAACGAATATCAGACCGAGTTTCAAAATGGACGTTACTACTTTGACCATGGTGTGAATTGTGGTTGGGAACATCAAACCTTTGAAGTTTTTGGTCCATATCATAGTGAGCTCAATTACTATCCACACGCCAACCGGTTGTACGAGCGAAATTCCTCTCTACTAGAGTCAACACGTAAGTTAGAAGAAATGAATAACTTAGTTATTGACAAAAGAAATGCAACGAGTGAAATTTCTTTCCTAGATTCAATCAGGAAGTTATGTGATTCGACTCATAATCTTTTGTTAGAGGCCCGGAAAAGAACTGCTCAAAATAGTCTTAATTTCCAATATAGTGTTTCCAATAGTACTC
>NW_020641534.1:0-576 GCF_003573695.1 Papaver somniferum
AAAGTGCTTTTACAAAAGATGCAGCAATACCAAACTAAGCCTTATTGAGGAAGTCCGGAGGTTTATTGAGGAAACCAACCCGTGGGTTTATTGAGGAAACCCGCGGGTCTTATTGAGGAAGCCAAGACCGGACTTATTGAGGAAACCAACCCGTGGGTTTATTGAGGAAACCCACGGGGCTTATTGGGGAAGCCCAGAACGGACGTATTGAGGAAGTCTGGAGTTTTATTGAAGAAACCAACCCGTGGGTTTATTGAGGAAACCCGCGGGTCTTATGGAGGAAGCCCAGACCGGACTTATTGAGGAAACCAACCCGTGGGTTTATTGAGGAAACCCACGGGGCTTATTGGGGAAGCCCAGAACGGACGTATTGAGGAAGTCTGGAGTTTTATTGAGGAAACCAACCCGTGGGTTTATTGAGGAAACCCACAGGGCTTATCGAGGAAGCCCAGACAGGACTTATTGAGGAAGTTCGTAGGTTTATTGAGGAAACCCACATGTCTTATTGAGGAAGCCCAATACGGTTTATTGTGAGCACATGGCTTATATAGAAGCCCAAAAGACTTATCTGGAAGT
>NW_020641534.1:776-1000 GCF_003573695.1 Papaver somniferum
GAACTTTTTATGTGAAAATGATTACAAGTGTTCACAAACTGTTTGGGAAAATGATCGAGTCAACTCGGTGAATCTTTGAGTTAGATTAGCTGAGTCGAGAATCAGACCAAGTCAGATAGGTGTAGGGCTGACTCGGTTTAGTGGGCTGGTTTGTTGGACCGGACCAGGTAGGCACGTGCGCTTAAGGCCAGAATTGTTATATTGAGTTTTTGGACCACTTGTGG
>NW_020641535.1:0-392 GCF_003573695.1 Papaver somniferum
AATCCTATGGTGAATGTTCACAGTAGAAATGTTCATGACTTTATGAAAATCTGAGTTTTGCTCATCTCTTGTAGATTCGAAGAAACGAACAGGTTTTGAAGTGTTAACTCTCGTATTATAGTCACTACTGTTAGCGAAATCGTAAAAGGTAAGAGTTAAGAATTACCATTTTGGTAGATGCTAGTTGAGCATTTTGCTATTTGCATGACTCCATCATCTTGTCGAAGTTTGTATCTGGATGATGTACTGAAGTAGAATGTTATGTGAATTTTACAGCTACTTCGCAAAGATGTTTGATTCCCAAGCTAATGATGCCTCCAGGGATGATACATGCATGGATGAGACTTCTGTTGGCGAGGAGGAATATGAAACACCTGGAATCAAGAATGTCC
>NW_020641535.1:592-1000 GCF_003573695.1 Papaver somniferum
GTGCAAATTCCTCAACACCACTACTGTGTTGCTAGGCAAGCTTCCTCAACACATTTTCCTCTTTGTGTTGAGACGTGCAAATTCCTCAACACCACTACTGTGTTGCTAGGCATGCTTTCTCAATACATTCTTCCTCTTGGTGTTGAGACGTGCAAATTCCTCAACACCACTACTGTGTTGCTAGGCAAGATTCCTCAACATATTTTCCTCTTGGTATTGAGACGTGCAAATTCCTCAACACCACTACCGTGTTTCTAGGCATGCTTTCTCACCACATCCTTCCTCTTAGTGTAGAGACGTCTAAATTCCTCAACACTCATTACTGTGTTGCTAGGCATGCTTTCTCAACACATTCTTCCTATTGGTGTTTGTAGGATCAGAATCTCGCAACAATTATGTCTCAGCGAA
>NW_020641536.1:0-501 GCF_003573695.1 Papaver somniferum
ACTGGATAAATAAACTTGTCGACCTCAATAAGAACATCCTCGATCACACCACGAGGAATTTTAACGGACCTATCAGCTAACTGAAGTGTCATCTGGGTAGGTTTCATATCACCAAGTCCTAGCTTGAGGTACACATGGTATGGAAGTAAATTCACACTGGCTCCTAAGTCAAGCAAAGCTTTCTCAACACGGTATTTACCTATTGTGCAAGAAATGGTAGGGGACCCTGGGTCTTTATACTTAGGAGTAGTGGTATTCTGAATAATGGAACTCATGTGACTAGCTAGGAAGGCTTTCTTTTGGACACTAAGCTTACGCTTTCGTGTACACAAGTCCTTAAGAAACTTGGCATAAGAGGGAATCTGCTTAATCGCATCTAATAATGGGAGGTTGATAGTAACCTTCTTAAAAACCTCCAATATATCATTAAAGTTGGACTCCCTCTTAGTTGGAACTAGCAGCTATGGGAATGGAGCTCTGGGAACAAAGCCGGACTCATTA
>NW_020641536.1:512-990 GCF_003573695.1 Papaver somniferum
TCCCTCTTAGTTGGAACTAGCAGCTATGGGAATGGAGCTCTGAGAACAAAGCCGGACCCTCAATGGTCTCTTTAGAGACTCTATCAGTCTCCTCATTTTCTGGCTGAGAAGGGTGAACTACAGCATGTTCACCATCAGGAATGGCAACCTTATTGTCGACTTTCTTTCCACTCCTAAGGGTTGTAATAGAATTCACGTGATTGTACGATTTCTCTCCTTTTGGATTAGGATCAGTATGACTATGGAACCTTCCATCTTCTCTCTCAGTAAGGAACTTAGCTATTTGGCCGACTTGAAGTTCTAATTTAGCAAGAGACTGGGAATTATTCTTATAATTCTGCTTGGTTTCCTCTTGAAAATTAACCTGGCTCTTTACTAACATTTCCTGACTTTGTGATAGCATATCCTGGCTCTTTTTTAGTATACTAAGAGATTCCTCTAAGCTAGTCATTCTATTCTCAGAAGGGTTCTGGAACTG
>NW_020641537.1:0-288 GCF_003573695.1 Papaver somniferum
TCTTGAACTCATTTCCTTTAATGTACACTGTGGTAAGCAGTACCCAGTCATATATTTCTGTGTCGGTGGCTGAAGGTCCGGTGGTGGTCTCTTGGATCAGAAGATGTCTTCCGGACACGATGTGGTTCAGTGCAGCAAACATGTCTTTCCTTTGATCTTTCGAAAGATACAACAACTCGCAGACATGTTCGATCAAAGATTGGACCGCTTCCTTGACAGGAGGTTCAGAGATGGTAAAAGTTCTGACTGGGAGGGGGTTTTTGTGCACTCCCTCAGTCCCCAGGTTGA
>NW_020641537.1:299-621 GCF_003573695.1 Papaver somniferum
TCCATGAGATGGTCGCATCTGATGTTATGGAAAACCAGATGGTTGTTGCCTCAGTGATAGAAGAAACCGAGATAGCAGCGGAGAATACCTAAGGAACTGTTGCTTTGGTCGTGGAAGCTGCTCCAGCGACTGAGAACCGTATAATAATGTATGAATATCCAACTGCAGGGGTTTCTTTCGATCCTACCTTTAACACTTCACTCCCGTATAATGAACTGGTTGGTGGATTCAGCGTTCCCATTGGATATGCACGCTTGTACGAGACGATATGGAAGAAGTTTGGCCACATGATCGTTGACAGGAACTCTGGGCGTGCTTATGC
>NW_020641537.1:632-1000 GCF_003573695.1 Papaver somniferum
GGAATATGCGCTTCAAAATTTTGCAATCACTTGTGGTATGGATGACGTATCTATGGAAACGGCAATACCGAGGATTTTCCATGGCCTCTTCAGTTGGTTCCTTCTTGGCATAAGGTAATTTGATTGCACCATCTTGAATCCAGGCATCGAGTAGTTCATTAATTTCTTCCATTGAACAGGGAAAATCAGGTGCTTCTGGATCTCCCGTATGCTGAGGAGGGATTTTCGAATTCTTCTTCTTGTGTGCCTTTGAAGGGGTGGAGGAAGTATGCTTGTGCTGTGGTTCTGCTTTTCGCTTACTCCCTTCTGCGACAGCATTTGTTGAAGGTTGCAGGTTGTACTTCTTGTTGATCAAACGCCTGCTTCCT
>NW_020641538.1:0-154 GCF_003573695.1 Papaver somniferum
GCTCAACCCCAGCAACCTATTTATAGCCAACATACCCATCGAATCTCGCTCATTCACTCCATATAATTCTCCATTACTCGGAAAATATTTTTTCCCATTTTCTTCACTGTCAGCCGAGATATGATCTTCTCCATCCCCTCTGCCTGCGCATATG
>NW_020641538.1:354-647 GCF_003573695.1 Papaver somniferum
ATGAACCCGTTCCTCTAAACCACTATCGGCTTCGTAATCAAAAGGAAAATCTACATCGTCTAAAACGGTGGTATCCCTAATCAAATCCTCGTCCTTTTGAATAGTTGAATAATCATAAAAATTATTTGGATTTGAACTAGAAATAATATAAGCACTATACAGCTCAACTGGATTACTAGACTCCTGATCACTATGCCTACATATTTCAGATTCTTCATTACTGCTATCCTCATCATCATAGTACGAAGATGATTGAACCTTATCTAAATAAGTAGTGTCTTTTATTCTAACCT
>NW_020641538.1:847-1000 GCF_003573695.1 Papaver somniferum
TTAAAAACAGTCCAAATTCGTCCTCAATCAATGAATCACCTTAAGGAATACAGTAACTCGCTTACAGGAGATTCGCGAGTGTTTCGATGGACTTACCTCCCGTACCAGACGGGGGATGAACCGTTGAAGTCGACTCGGGCCACGAATTTTATG
>NW_020641539.1:0-335 GCF_003573695.1 Papaver somniferum
GTGACTCCTAAGGCAGTGATTCAATTTTGTCTTGAACGAGGGGTCTTCACCTCATCAATCATAGAGTTTAAGCTTTCTCGACGACCTTTGGAGAAATTTGTCTGCTGGGCGAGGCATATGTTGGGATTTCCTCATGTGAGGACTATGCTCGACCAGGCGCAGGTGACGAGAGCTATTCAAGCTTCTAGAGAGTTGTTCATTTATCATGGCGCAAGTGGTATTGTGGCTCTATTTGCTCGCTGGTGCATTCCCACTCACACTTTCATATGTAGATGGGGAGAGTTTACCATTACCTTGGAAGACGTGGCGGCTCTGATGCATCTCCCGATCACGGG
>NW_020641539.1:443-936 GCF_003573695.1 Papaver somniferum
GCCGTTTCTCATGTCTTGACAACTGCAATGGAGAAAGCGAATAAGGCTGGTAGTAAAGGATGTTATGCTTCCTGGTTGACACACTGGTAGCCCAAATACGAGGTTTCTGATAAACCCATCGACGGTATGTTACCCATTGCTGCTTTCTTATGTTTATGGTTGTCCAGAGACGTTTTTGAAGACAGTGGAAACTTGTTGAAGCCTTTTTTGATTCCCTTTGCTATTAAGATGGCTCAAGGTGAGCAACTTCCGATAGGTAGTTTATTCTTAGGCTCCTTGTATTACAACCTGGACTCCTTGATTATAGACTCCAGTGTGTCGAACGGCTCTATGAAGATTGAGTGTTATGCCAACACGATGTTTCTTCAAGCTTTGATGTGGGAGCATTTTAAGAATTATGCACCTACTCCATCTAATGTTCTGCAAGGATCGAATACTGATGCGCGCCATACTTTCCCTGAGAAAGATAATGCTAGGATCATGCGCTGGTCCA
>NW_020641540.1:0-416 GCF_003573695.1 Papaver somniferum
GGATGGTTTGGACCAAGGCATGGCCGGTTGGCCAATGTTCACGCCCCACACTCCTTTCCTTAATTTTATATTATTTTTATGGATTTATGGAAGTACCATGAAACCGAGGAGTTTCCTCGAGACGAAGGAGATTTGATAAAATGAGAGAATTTTCATCAAATCATGGAAAATAATAAAAATGCATTAAAAATATAAAACTGGCGTGGGATTGACCACGACACGGTCGGTCGGTCGTGTTTCCATGCTCCCAGCACCCTGGTCAATATTTTAATTTTTTATTATTTTCTTCTCTATTTTGCATAGGTTCATCGTTTCGTTGTATTTTTGAAATACTCGTTCGTGCGGTGACTGTTAGTGTACCGTCGTTGAATACACCTTCACCATTTGAATCGGGGCTTACTTAGAGGTAGCTCAGA
>NW_020641540.1:604-814 GCF_003573695.1 Papaver somniferum
GTTGAATACACCTTCACCATTTGAATCGGGGCTTTCTTAGAGGTAGCTCAGACGCCCAGTTGTTGATTATTTATCACTAATTTTGGAATTCGGTGGAGAATAATTCACAAAACTGAGTAATAAGATGTTTATTATTAATTCATAAGATCAGCTGAGGATTCGACTACGAATTCAGAATAATAAAGTGAGCATTACCATTCCATGGGATCG
>NW_020641540.1:825-1000 GCF_003573695.1 Papaver somniferum
AAGATGTTTATTATTAATTCATAAGATCAGCTGAGGATTCGACTACGAATTCAGAATAATAAAGTGAGCATTACCATTCCATGGGATCGTAGACTCGACCATAGAATCGGAGTAATTAATATTTATCTATTTCCATTTATGAGACCAGTTGTGGATTCGTTCATGAAATCGGAGT
>NW_020641541.1:0-709 GCF_003573695.1 Papaver somniferum
TGTGATTCCTCAATAACTTTTTCTATCAATCAGTTAGGTTATTTTGAGGTGGCTAATATTTCTAGGATGCTCTTCGGGAGTATAAGACCCGATTATTAGTTAAGTTTCCTGTTCACCTTGATTTATCTAAAGACGGAAACAAAACCAAAATATAGACATATATGTGGGAGACATATTTGTTTATAAGTCTTCAACTTTGGGTCGTACCAACTCTTAGTTGTGGGTGAGATCATCTAAGAGAATCAAGTGCGCAGATTCCTTATGGGATTCAAGAGGCGTAAGGAACACGAATGTACCTTAATCGGTGTGAGACTTGGTTAGGGCTCAACTACATTACAGTCTGAAGTTAACTTGTAGTAGGCTAGAGTCTGTAGCGGATTCATACAATGTGGTGTTCAAATATGGACTAGGTCCGGGGGTTTTTCTGCATTGGCAGTTTCCTCGTTAACAAATTTTCTGGTGTCTGTGTTATTTCTTTTCCGTATTTGGTAGGCTTTTAAGAGTGTAAAATAAGAGCAAGAAAGAAGCCTACTTGTTATACCTGCAAGTGCACATGGTCTGTTGTAGTAGATGTGTGCAAGTCAGGGTCGAACCACAGAGACTAGGTGTGTGTGATTGAAGGTTTCCTAGCTAAGCTAGATCTCTAAGTGTAGCAGTGGCAGTGAGCTAATGAAACAAAGGCAATGAGCCTAAGGAAGTGAAGTGACAG
>NW_020641542.1:0-451 GCF_003573695.1 Papaver somniferum
TTTTTGATTATGTTTTATTCTTAGTTTTATCACTTGTTGTTGTTTCATCCATAAGTACATATATGCGATACTGAAATAAGACTCTCTCGATTTAATTATTTTTCTTCATGGTTGTTTTAGACAGTGAATTAACAGTACATATATTGAATACTGGAAAAGTTGCTCTTTGAATCTGTTTTATACATAGATTTTAGCCAGTTAATTCTTATGATTTTGTCAGAACATATATGGAATATCGAAATAAAACTGAATCATCGTTAGGTAGTATTAATCTTGATGTTGTCGTATTACTTGTATTGTTCATTTTTGTTCTGTTATTCATATATGGATTGTTGTTGTGTTTTAATTGTTACATTTTGGTCACATTTACAGGTTCAATATGTCTGATGTTAAGAGTGTTGGCGCTTTTTGGAGGAAGTGGTCCAATGGGAGTGGAGCACTAGAGAGATCC
>NW_020641542.1:462-1000 GCF_003573695.1 Papaver somniferum
ATGTCTGATGTTAAGAGTGTTGGCGCTTTTTGGAGGAAGTGGTCCAATGGGAGTGGAGCACTAGAGAGATCCTGTTGTTTTTTTTAACCTGTAAGCAGTGTAGCAGATATGTACTCAAATTATGTAAGCAGTGTAGCAGATATGTACTCGAATTTCATAAACAGTGTAGCAGATATGTACTCGATATAATGAGCATGTAGACACACACGTTTGGTAGTCAGGGTATTGTGGTCATTTCCATGTTTTAATTAATTGTGGACCTTCAGATAAAAGAAAATTCTGGTTGGACCCTACTATAAATAACCTTATGGGCTTAGGACCATACAAGAAATTTTCCTATTGTATACAGGCTAGAGTCGCTAGACCGTTTTTTTTTTTGTTTTGTTTTTTTTTGTGTGCGTGCCAGAAAAGGAAGGTATATATTTTTGATTTTTGTTAAGGGTGTTCCTTTGTTAGGGGTATATAAAAATACTAATGATACTCCTTTATCTATATACCTTTGATCATATCTTTCTACCCCATCAAAAACATATGTTAT
>NW_020641543.1:0-381 GCF_003573695.1 Papaver somniferum
CATGTTAGGGTTCAGCCGACGTTGCATCTCCCTAGAAGGTTTGGAGTCTTCTTCTAAATGAATCTGATGTATACAAACGGTAGGACTTATACCCTTAATGTCTGCTATAGTCCACCCTAAAGCTTCCTTATTGTCTTGAAGAACTTTTACTAGCCTACTTTCCTGATCACTATCCAAATCAGAAGCCACTATCACAGGTAAAGTCTCAGATGGTCCTAAAAACACATATTTCAGGGTATCTGGTAGTGGTTTAAGGTCCAACTTAGGAGGCTCTTCTAAAGAAGGAATTAGGGTATTCTCAGAAACTGGTAATGGTTCGAACCTATCTTTCCATCTATCAGTGTCTAACACAGGGGTAGAATCTAATAGAGCATTCACCTG
>NW_020641543.1:392-595 GCF_003573695.1 Papaver somniferum
CTTTCCATCTATCAGTGTCTAACACAGGGGTATAATCTAATAGAGCATTCACTTGTTCAATAGTGCTATCGTCATCAAAGTATAAACCGAAATGGGATAGACAATTTTCTAATGGGTCTTCAGACAAGATGTTTGGTAATGACTCCTGAACTAAGGCTTCTATCATGTTCACCTCTTCGACACACGTGTCATCTAGCTCATAA
>NW_020641543.1:795-1000 GCF_003573695.1 Papaver somniferum
TGTTCATCTCCATAGTCATATTACCAAAAGATAAATTCATCACACCATTTCGACAGTTAATGATCGCATTAGACGTAGCTAAAAATGGGCGACCTAAAATCACAGGTATCTGGTTCTCTGGTTCAGGGACAGGTTGGGTATCTAAGACCACAAAATCTACTGGATAAATAAACTTTTCGACCTCAATGAGAACATCCTCAATAAC
>NW_020641544.1:0-614 GCF_003573695.1 Papaver somniferum
TTCCATAAAATTTCCATTTTTGAACCTAAACTTTGTAGATCTAGAAAAATATGAACAATAGCTAATCTTCATGGAAATTTCTTGAACCAACAAGCTACAGGAGGGATAAATCCTTTACTCCTCCCTGTTTCTAGCGCCAAAATGTAGTTGCAGGAAATCCTACAACACACCCCTTGTATTATCATGACTATGATTTCTAGATCTAAACTTATTTGATATGAAAATAAAGATAAAGATAATGAAAATAGAAAATAAGACACAAGATTTACGTGGTTCAATCAATATGATCTACATCCACGGGGTTAGGGATCTTCACTATGATTGTTGAATTACATATGAATTACAAATGAGACTCCATTAATGAGTATTTGGAGCTCTCTCTCTCTGGTTTTTGGGGAAGAATAAGAAGATAATAATAATACAAGTTACTTTTCTCTCTCCTACATTTCTCTTTATATAGGATGCTACCTAGTGGATGACAACTCATATACAGCTAAGATTTCCCCTAATTTCGGATCTGGCTTGCGATGATATCGCAAGCTTACAAATGTTAATTTCGCAGATCTTCTAATCTTCGCAAAGTTATTACATTTTTCTTATGTTTAAGCTAATAT
>NW_020641544.1:625-1000 GCF_003573695.1 Papaver somniferum
AGCTTACAAATGTTAATTTCGCAGATCTTCCAATTTTCGCAAAGTTATTACATTTTTCTTATGTTTAAGTTAATATCACCTATTGTGTCGTTTCTCAAAGTGCTCTGCGATATTTTTGTAATGCGTTGTTAAGAATTTCGCGAGCGTATCGTTGTCGCGAAATTCTGATCCTACATACATAGCAATAAGATAAAGCATTCAAGCACATGCTATGTAATCAAAAACTACCACAAGAAAAATTATAAAATAATAATTTTATTCATAAATAAGATAGTTTTATTCATAGTAGACCTTATTTTAGATGGGGCAAAACGAGTTGCTGGTTTTTAAGAAATTGAGAAGACGACCGTGCGGAGGAAACTCCTTGAACCGAGC
>NW_020641545.1:0-197 GCF_003573695.1 Papaver somniferum
GAGCGACCGTTGGATGCAAAAATACAACGAAACTAACGGCTCAAGATGGAGTTAGGTGCTGTAGTGTTGGTAAGGTGCATCGAAATCTGATGCATGATGACGCAGCGACCGTTGGATGATGGAATGGATCCAATCTTACGGTTAAGAAGGAAAACGGGTTTGGGTATTGAATTTTGGGTTTAGGATATGGATTTGGG
>NW_020641545.1:397-637 GCF_003573695.1 Papaver somniferum
GCACTCATCAAATACCCCCAAACCTGAATTTTACTTGCCCTCAAGTAAAACAAAACTAAGGAAATCATACCTATACCACTGTCGCTGGTCTCTCGAATGCATTTGGCATATGCACTAATCCTTTTAAACCACTAAGTGTCCCTAGTGGACGAGTTAAGTCTCGTGAAGGTTTTCTTAGAACGTACCTACAAAGTTCTAGGTCAAAATATAAGCTCATATTCCATCAAATGTGACATGTGC
>NW_020641545.1:837-1000 GCF_003573695.1 Papaver somniferum
ATTCTTGAAAACAATGAAAATACAGAATATGGGATAAAATGTAGAATTAATGCACAAAAGATGAGTTAAATGCCAAGAAAAATATATAGAAATATGCACTTTTTAGCACTCATCAATGGCGACGTCACTGGAGGCTGTGTAAAAAAATCAGAGGTCATCCCTG
>NW_020641546.1:0-421 GCF_003573695.1 Papaver somniferum
CAGGGGTACTGAGGGAACTAGGTGAGCTATAGGTTTAGTTGCTTGGTCTCAACTGTACCAAATTGGTTTAAATTTTGTATAGCGGCTTAATTCTGAGAGTATTCAATTCTGGAAAAGGTCCCGAGGTTTTTCTGCATTTGCGGTTTCCTCGTTAACAAAATCTTGTTGTGTCTTTTACTTTTCTATTTCCGCAATTATAATTGATTTATTATAATTAGAAGTAAAATACACAAACGTTAATTCCTAATTACTTGATAGCAATCCTATAGTGTTTGGTTAAGTCCGAACCTATTATCAAGTAATCATACTTCGTTGTTGTATTGTCTCGATCTTGTATCCATAGTCAATCACACAAGTTATCTTGTTGTCGTATTGTCTCGATCTCGTATCCATAGACGATCACACGAAGTGTGAACCGATT
>NW_020641546.1:621-1000 GCF_003573695.1 Papaver somniferum
GAAATCTCTTACGACCGCTCGTTTTAAAGACTTCTTTGGGATTGAGAAGCTCTACGAGTACCGTTGGTGGGAAACTAGATAATTGCAGTTTATTATTAGTTTTCGATTGATTTGATTGACTAACGGTTGTTGAACTTTGATTGCACCTAGTTTGTTTATGCTTGAGAATCTTCTCTTCTGATATAAGATTCACTCAAACTAGATCGAAGTATCGACGGGGATATTTAGACTGTTTGTAGATCTAAAGATGTCTTGTGATAATCCATCGTTAATAGACTCCGTTCTGTGTGTGATTGATCACAAGAGGTTCAAGTTGTTTGTGTGCAGGTGTTTATTAAAGATCTAAGAAGATTTGAAGACAAAGAAGATTTCTTATTTG
>NW_020641547.1:0-449 GCF_003573695.1 Papaver somniferum
AGGTAGAATTTTTAGGTTTTTTTTTATTTCATTTGTTCTTTTTATGTTTTTTTGGGTGTGTCTTTGTATTACAGGTTTGAAGTTGGATACTAAAGACTTGGAATCAAAGCTTAAAGCTAAAAGAGAAGGAAAAAGACAAAGCAAAAAAAAAAAAGAGCGAAAGAAAAAATTAAAAAAAAGAGAGAATTTTTTTTAGAGACCTTCCATTTTTTGTAATTATTATTATTTTTTTTTATTTCTTTTCTTTTGCACTTTATTTGGACTTTGGACTTGGACAATTATTTTTTTTTAAACCCTAAGGAAGGGTACATTAAATATAAAACTGTTTGTAGGGAAGGACGACGATTACAATATCGTCTCGGCCCCTCGGGTTCGCACATGACATAGGAGTCGTGGCCCGAGTCGACTTCAGCGGTTCTGCGCCCGTCTGGTACGGGAGGTAAGCTTTC
>NW_020641547.1:460-1000 GCF_003573695.1 Papaver somniferum
ACATAGGAGTCGTGGCCCGAGTCGACTTCATCGGTTCTTCGCCCGTCTGGTACGGGAGGTAAGCTTTCGAAACACCCGTGAATCCTCTGTCAGCGGGTTTATTGTATGCCTTAAGGTGAATATATGCTGAGGATTTTAATACGGTTGTTTTAATTTCCTAGTAAAGGGAAAGGCCTGGCCAAATTAAGATAAGGACTCGGATTTCATCACCGTTTCCTTCTTTCCCGCCTTAGGAAAACGAAACCAAACGCGAACCTAAGCTTAAAATTTTGACTAGAACGAGACCTATAGGGTAACGAGCTTAATAGGAAAGTCGTTCGAAAAATATTGGTTACTCTTTTGAGCATACTTTGAAGTTCATGATGGTTTCTGCGAGTTGAATGCGTGAGTGCGCCGCCCTATAATACCGGTGAGACCTTGGGTATCAAAGCTCCTCGCAGCTTCCCTCGTCTCAATTCAACTTACTTAAACTCGGATTGATTCCAGAGAGGTTTGCTCAGATTGTAACGAATTCCTTTTCGAAAGATTAGAAGCTTGTCT
>NW_020641548.1:0-473 GCF_003573695.1 Papaver somniferum
TAAAACAAAATCCCCCCTTGGTTACTAAGAAACTGAAATTTTATAACAACAAAAGCCTCTTTGTGGGAACGAACTCTTTCTTACCACATACTATATTTATATTTAGTGGATTGAGAAAGTGAAATTATATTTGCACGGCTGACAACCGATCATCTTGGGAAAACAAAGGCTGGCAGTTGTGATAAACAGAAGGCACTTCAACAAGACAAAGGATCGTCGGTTTGTGGAAATGCAAATCATGTTCAAAACACGTGTTGGAGGTTCAAACAGAGGAACAAAAGAATTTCTAAACTACAAGAGAACATGCAAAAGTTGAATCTGGATAATCAAAGGTCGTGCAAAACCAATGCTTCCAGAATCAGAAGGAGGAGGAAACCTGTTTATGCAACAAGCCTTTACAAGCAAGGGGAGCATCTGGCTCACTTTGTCTCTGGTTGAGCTCAGAGACGCCTTCATCCTCATTCTTAGCTTGA
>NW_020641548.1:484-900 GCF_003573695.1 Papaver somniferum
GGGAGCATCTGGCTCACTTTGTCTCTGGTTGAGCTCGGAGACGCCTGCATCCTCATTCTTAGCTTGAGAGGTTGAGGCTCTGCATCTTGTGGCTCAAGTATGTATCTATGGTTGTTAAGAAAATATCCTGCTAACGATATTGATTGTGGATCCTTAAACTGTGGAAGACTGTGTCAAGGATTAGGGTTTGACACTTATAATTCTTCTTATATTCTTTTTTCTTCTCATCCGTTTTCATGGCTCCTGTAACTAGAGGCGTTTCCAAAAGTAATACGGTAGAAGAAGTTAATGTATATTTGTGCAAAGGAATTACTTCCTCAAGGATGATAAATAAGAAGTCTACAATCAATAGAAAAAGTTCTTCCTCTAACTGTCTCTTTTCTGTTTGTCGTGCTGATAATCATTTTAGAGAAATG
>NW_020641549.1:0-652 GCF_003573695.1 Papaver somniferum
TGTGTCTTGTGTAGTTACATAAGATCTCATAGCAATTGAACAACTCTCTAACTAGTTCATTTGAGTCAATTGAACTAGTTATGGTGAAGAAGAACAAGGTTAATATGAAATGCTCATATGGTTAACCTTTTGGGTTACTATGTTGAACCAACATACACGTACACGTTTGGGCATGGTTTTCACAAACCCAGTAAACGTCTACCCAAGTGTGTGTGACAAGCTAAGTTTTCGATCTAACGGTTGAGAAATATTAACTTGAATCTAAATCATGTTTTCATCTAACGGTGAATATGGATTGCTTTGTAACAAAGGCAAAACCATGATTTGAAGGTTATATAAAGGAGACATCTAGCATTGTGCAAAACTAATTCCCACACGTCTGTGTGATACTAGTGCGCTCGCTAGAGTCGATTAACCTTTAACCTTTGGTTTTCTTCTCTAAAACCAGTTTAACGACTTAAAGACTTCATTGGGATTGTGAAGCCAGATCGATACTACTTTTATCGTAGTTGTGTGATCTGATCTTGCATCTTCTATCGTACGAGTACAATCTATTGATTGGATTGAGATCGTGAGAGTTCTCCGATAGGCAAGATAAAGAAGTCACAAACATCTTCGTCTCACTGTTTGTGATTCCTCGACAAACCGCTTG
>NW_020641549.1:663-1000 GCF_003573695.1 Papaver somniferum
TGATAGTCAAGATAAAGAAGTCACAAACATCTTCGTCTCACTGTTTGTGATTCCTCGGCAAAACGCTTGTGTAGTCAAGAAGGATTGTTGAGATGTGATTGATTAATCTACGTTGTTCTTCGGGAATATAAGATCGGATTATCAATTGGTTCTTGTTCACCTTGATTTTATATCTTAAGACGGAACAAAACCTAGGGTTTTTCTGTGGGAGAAAGATTTATCCTTTGATAGACTTTTCTGTGTGAGACAGATCTGTTTATTATCAAGTCTGCGATTTTGGGTTGCAACAACTCTTAGTTGTGGGTGAAATCAGCTAAGGGAATCAAGTGCGCAGTAT
>NW_020641550.1:0-278 GCF_003573695.1 Papaver somniferum
GGGGAGACCTGCGAGAATTTGACCCAGCGAAACTATGATTGATTGATCATCACAATATTGATCAGAGAAAAGTTTGATAGAAATAATTGACTTGACACTTTCACCAGGAATGGTAGAAAGTGTGAAACCTTTCTCGGCAAGATCTTTTTGAACTTCTTTTAAGTTTTTCTCATGTTTTTGACCGCTTGGAGGCATATTTGAATATAGAGTATGGGAATGGATGAAAAGTAAGAAGATTGAAAAGGGAAGAATTACAGTAGCAGAACTTACGGAAGAAC
>NW_020641550.1:289-1000 GCF_003573695.1 Papaver somniferum
ATGAAAAGTAAGAAGATTGAAGAGGGAAGAATTACAGTAGCAGAACTTACGGAAGAACAATAGAGTTGCAGAGATGAGAGAGTAAAAAGAGAAGAGAAAGTAAAAAGAAAATGGAAAGAAGAGTAAGAAGAATATATAGAGAAGATTTTTTTTACTTGAAGAAATAAACACCATTAATGTGAAAAGACGTGAGCGGTTGAAAAGCAGCGGTTACAGAAGACGTGTTAAGAAATAGATGGAAGAAAGGATATGTGTGATAAATGCAGAATATGAAGAGATGGAAAACTGCGGCATTTCTCACATCGTTCTCTACTTTGCAGAGAAGATATGAGAAGAGGCAAGATGTAGGATCAGAATCTCGCAGCAATAATGCCTCAGCGAAATTATTAACAACACAACACAACAGTGTCGCAGAACAACTTCAGAAATGACATAATAAACGACGTCAGCTAAATCATGAGAAAAATGTGATGGTCCTGCGAAAATTAGGGAGTTTGCGAGATTAACATTTGTAAGGTTGCGAGAATGTCGCAAGCCATATCCGAAAATAAAGGACAGATTAGCTGTCATCCACTATGTATTTCCCTATAAATAGTCATTCAGTTGTAAAGAAAAGGGAGAGATCTTTTTTGAGTGAGAAGCAAGTAAATAGGAGAGAGAAAATCTAGAGCAGTGGTTATTCTTGATTCCTTTATCTTTTCTTGTAAGATT
>NW_020641551.1:0-714 GCF_003573695.1 Papaver somniferum
ACAAAACGTGATAAATAACGAACATTGAAGACATCCGAAGTGTTGATGTTTGCTGGAAGTTGTAGGCGATAAGCATTGTCATTAATTCGTTCCACAACTGTGAGAGGACCTATTTTCTTTGCCTTCAGTTTATTATAAGCATGAGCCGGCATTCGATCTTTAGTGAGAAATACCCAAACTTGATCACCTACTTCGAAGAGAACACGACGGCGACGAGAATCAGACGCAGCTTTGTACTTTGAGGAGGATGACTCGAGATTGGTAATAACCTGCGTATGAATCTTATGAATGTTGTCTACAAAATCATCAGCTACACCATGAAGACGTGTACGGTCTGGAAGAGTAGATAAATCCAAAGGACCACGAGGGAGAAGACCATAAACGACCTGAAATGGACTGAACCCCGAACTTCTATTTAGTGAATGATTATGAGCAAACTCTGCTTGAGGAAGTTTTGAATCCCAAGTTTTAATAGAATCACCCACAAGGCAGCGAAGCAAATTCCCCAAAGATCTATTGGTCACTTCTGTTTGACCGTCCGTTTGAGGATGATAAGCGGAGCTCATGTCAAGGCTGGTTCCTAATAATTTCCATAAAGACCTCCAAAAATGTCCTAAGAACCGAGAATCCCAATCAGAAACGATGGAAGTTGGCAATCCATGGAGTCTGTAAACCTCTCGAAAGAAAAGTGTTGCGACTTGGACTGCATCTGAT
>NW_020641551.1:725-1000 GCF_003573695.1 Papaver somniferum
ATGGAGTCTGTAAACCTCTCGAAAAAAAAGTGTTGCGACTTGGACTGCATCTGAAGTCTTTTTACATGGAATGAAGTGCACCATCTTGGAGAAACGATCAACAATGACAAAGATTGAATCGAAACCCTTTTGTGTACGAGGAAGACCCATCACAAAGTCCATACTGATGTCCGTCCATGGTTGTGTTGGAATAGGGAGATGAAGGTAGAGACCGGCATTCGTAGAATGACCTTTTGATGTCTGACACACTGTACAGCGTTCGAAAAAACGCTCAA
>NW_020641552.1:0-642 GCF_003573695.1 Papaver somniferum
GAAACTCTTGAACCCAAGTGCACTTTGTTTCTGAACTCTGGGCTTGAACCCAACTCAGAATTTGTAAAACGTTTTTAAGACCAAGTGGGCCTCGTATTTTGGCTAACTGAGAGCCCAAAAATCAAATACCCAGCTGGGCCTTGTTCATTTCTGGGCTCGGCTAACTGAACTCGTTAGTTGGGACGTATACCTGCAAATTCTAGGCTGTAAGAACAACAAGTGGGCTTTGTTTTCAGAATTCCAACTCACTAGTTGGGCTCTGTTTCACCAAAGTTATTCCAAAACCCAAAGAAACCGAAGTTTTTCTTCCCATTAAAACCAAAAGGAGTTTTCAAAACCCATAAAAACCAAATGTTTCCCATCAAAAACCAAATGTTTTTCATTCCCAACAAAACCAAAAATTTTCTCCCACATTCAAACCAAATTATCTTTTCAAAACCCAACAAAACCAAAAATTTCTTCCATATTCAAACCAAAATTTTGCTCCTAATTCAAAACCAAAGTTTTTCTCCCAATATTAAAAACCAAATTTTCCTTTTTATCTCCCAATTAAAAACCAAAATTTTTTCTCCCTCTTTTTAACCAAAAATCCCAAATAGGCTTTACCTTTAAAGCCTAAAAACCAAATTTTTGAAACCCATA
>NW_020641553.1:0-358 GCF_003573695.1 Papaver somniferum
TTATTATTATTTGGTGTTCTGTTTCCTGATTTCATGTAAACTTCCTGATTTCAACAAAATATCTTGATTTTCAACAAATCCCTTTGATTTTATGAAAATTATCTAAAATCATCAAAATTACATAAAATTGGGAAGAGTGCCTTGGGACCCGCGCCCATTGGTCGGCCGGCCATGCCACGGCCATTGTCGGTCCCAGACTCCCGTTCCCTATTTTATATTTTAATTTATGTCTCTCATCTCATGGAAGTTCCCTAATTTCGCCAAACTCTCCAGTTTCATGGAATTTCCCTTAAATCAGAGAAAAATACATAAAATCACATAAAACTGGGAAAAGCATGTGGGACCGCGTGTCAGCCGG
>NW_020641553.1:558-837 GCF_003573695.1 Papaver somniferum
GTCCTATGTGATTTGCAGTAAATCATCATCTCGGTAAAATTAGGGTTTTGAATCCAGAACTCTGCAGAAACGTGATTCTGAGCAGATTCGAACACTCTGATAATTTTATGTTGATTCCATGATTAACATTCGTATTTATTTTGCTCGACTCAGCAGTCAGTAACTTATATTAATATTTTATTTGGTCCAGCTACCAACAATTCATCAAAAGAACAATATTTGTTCTAACTAGTAATATTTGCTCGAACTAGCAATATTCGCTCGAACCGGCAATATTTA
>NW_020641554.1:0-155 GCF_003573695.1 Papaver somniferum
ACAATCATGCAAGTCCCGATTTCTCGCTCCTCTCGGCTCTGGCTCGACCCCCAAACTCTTGATCCTCTTATATGAGACTCGAACAACTCCTTTTATACCATCTAGCTCCACCAAATCCTCACCAAGAATCTCTTTTATCTCCCAATATTTTTTTT
>NW_020641554.1:177-478 GCF_003573695.1 Papaver somniferum
CCCCAAACTCTTGATCCCCTTATATGAGACTCGAACAACTCCTTTTATACCATCTAGCTCCACCAAATCCTCACCAAGAATCTCTTTTATCTCCCAATATTTTTTTTATTCTTCACGTAAAGTCTGGTATTTCTTTCCCTGTTAAAATCTCTTTACGCGTCAATGCTTCATCCAAAAATCTCTCCCTGTTTACTGCGTACTATTCTAAAGATAGAAAAGAATCATGAGAAGATATTCTCCTCCAATATCACGCATGTAATATTCCAACATGACCCGATATTCTCGCAAAGATATTCTTCCT
>NW_020641554.1:678-1000 GCF_003573695.1 Papaver somniferum
ATTATTTCGAGCAAGTCTTTCGTTCGTCTCAGCCATCAGCTTGAGGGATTCCTCTATAGAAAGTTCACTCATTATTATAGTTCTTTCGTCTATAATTACACTATTCATCTCAGCTAACTTATGTGTCGACTCAGCTAACTCCCTGAGGGACTCTTCTAAAGGAGGAATAGGAACAGAGGGATCATAAAAAGGACTAATTTTCAATAGTTTGATTGTATCCTCTAGAGACGAATAACTAGTACTATAATCTTCTTGTTCGTAAAACTGATGCATGTGTGGATAGTAATTGGGCTCACTAGGGTATGACCCATATCCTTCCAAA
>NW_020641555.1:0-455 GCF_003573695.1 Papaver somniferum
CACCGTCTTGTTCACTAGTGCACCACCACCCGCTGCATCAAGAAGATATCTATCACTTGGTTGGAGACCTTCGTAGAAGTATTTTATTATCATCACGTCACTAAATTGGTGGTGTGGACAGCTTGCCACCAATCTCTTGTATCGCTCCCAACATTCATACAACGATTCTCCTACGTGTTGCTTTATCCCACAAATGTCTTTGCGAATTTGAGTAGCCTTTGACGCAGGAAAATACCTCTATAGAAAGAGTTTCTTCAACCCGTTCCATGTAGTGACACTTCCGGATGGTAAATAATACAACCATTCCTTAGCATTTTCCGCCAAAGAGAATGGAAAAGCTTTCAACATTGCACCATCGACATTAGTCTTCGGTGATAGCATGGCCGTGACTATGGTATGGAAATCCATGAGATGCTTGTTTGGATCCTCATTCGCCATGCCATGAAACTTCGGTA
>NW_020641555.1:466-1000 GCF_003573695.1 Papaver somniferum
CTCCATCCGCATTAGTCTCCGGTGGAAGCATAGCCATGATAACGTTGTGGAAATCCATGAGATGCTTGTTTGGATCTTCATTTGCCATGCCATGAAACTTCGGTAACTCTCTAATCAACCCCGGCTTGATCTCGAAGGTTGAGTTTGTCTCAATACACCACCGTTGTGCATCAAGCCTATGAGAAGCCAAGTCCTTGAGTGTACGATTTGCATTACCCATTGCTTCTTCTTCTTCTTCAACTAGTGGTTCTTCTACAAATGGAACCTCTTGTTCTTCTTCTAGTTGTAATTCTTCTTCCACTTCTAACTCTTGTTCTTCCGTCGTGTCTTGACTTGGTTGGAGTATTGTGCCTCTTCGAGTAGCTATCCCGCACCTTGGATAGTTCCAATCTTTAGAAGCCAGGGATTAGGTACCTGAAAACAATTCTCGCAAATAAGTGAGAAACAAGACAAGAAAACAAAAAGCAAATATGAAGCAGAAATGATGATAAGAAACTAAAAACTTAATAACAAGCTGTATGCCTCCCCGGCAGC
>NW_020641556.1:0-580 GCF_003573695.1 Papaver somniferum
TGAGATACTTTTATCTAGATTAATTCTGACTGTCTAGTTGATTCTCTAGGAAAGTATTTCGGAGTTAGTCCATACAGATTGCTAAGCGAAATATTGGGTGGTGTTGTTAGACCCCCGTTTTTTCAATTGGTATCAGAGCATGCAAACACGTTTAAGACCTTACAAGTCTGTGTTTGTAGCAATCTGACTCTATGGACAGTAGTGCTATCTCAATAAATGCACCACAAGATTCAGGTATTTCAAAATTCTCTTCCATGACTGATTTAATAAAATCTGTAGAAGAAATTCTATCTAAACCTCCACCAGGTTTAAAATCCCTTGAAGTGTTTTTAGGGCTTGAAAAGAAGCTTGAGAGCTTATCTCTTGATGTTGAGTTATACCTCCAGAAAGAGCAAGAATCTCTTGACATGCTAAATCAAGTTATGATGAATAATATTCATGTTGAGGTTGATATTGATTTACTAATCAGTGAGAGAAATGCTCCTCCTCTGCGTAATCCAATTAGTTGTGATAAACTAAGCGAATTACAAGAGGAATTTAAATCTCAATCATCTGAGTGTATCACCTCAAAGCATGAATT
>NW_020641556.1:591-1000 GCF_003573695.1 Papaver somniferum
TAATCCAATTAGTTGTGATAAACTAAACGAATTACAAGAGGAGTTTAAATCTCAGTCATCTGAGTGTATCACCTCAAAGCATGAATTGATTCGTTGCTCAATTCCTGATACTTCCTATCAAGATAGTAGTATTGACTTCTTTTATGAAGAATTTAGGAAGTCTCTTTTTATCAAAAGAGTTTCCCTTCGCAGTACTAAAAACTATCTGCAAAAACTGTTTTTTATAAGTTGGAAAACAAGAAATCAGAAACACAAATCTTTTTGGGTTCTCTTGAAGTTCTTTGATAGACTTATAAAAACAGTTCCTTGGGTGTTTCTCAACACTACAAGATTTAAGAGTTGTTGGAAAGAAACTCTTTCTTGGTGCCATGGCGAGCAAAACATTGTTCACCTCAACACAACTTGTTTG
>NW_020641557.1:0-406 GCF_003573695.1 Papaver somniferum
GATTCAACATGGATGAATTGAAAATTAATTTCGAAATTAATATTGAACTGCAAATATTGCTCACTGGCTAGCCCAGAGATGCCGAATTTCACAACCCCTAACACCCTTTTATAGTTACAACCAAAAAATTCCAAAATCCCCAAATCAGTGAAATTAGGGTTTTACAAAAAATCCTTACCTAATCTCTGAAAACAACTGATAGCTCTCACCCATGCTTACTTCTCGTCTGCTGATGCTACCCATGCCTTCGATTTATCCTCTAACCTCACCTATTTCATCAACTCCTAACCTAGGGTTCCTGTGAGATGAAACGATTAGGAGGTGATGTAATAAGTGGCTAGAAAAGTAGGTCTTGGTTGTTAGAAGTGATGATGGCTCGAGTGGTGGTGGTTGAGTGATTTGGGGG
>NW_020641557.1:606-776 GCF_003573695.1 Papaver somniferum
ACGGCTGAAGATGAATGCGGGTATGGATATTGAAAATGGGTTTGGGTGAGGGTTTTGGCCTTGGGTATGCCAAGCCCATATCTTCTTTAAGAACAATTCTTCCTCTTCAAGCCCACTTCTAGCCTTTTGGTCTTGTGCACAACATTCTTCGCGGCTTCCTTGTGTAATTC
>NW_020641558.1:0-653 GCF_003573695.1 Papaver somniferum
TCCAGTCGTTAGACTACATATCTACATGTACTCTGAGATAAAGTACTCTCCGTTGAGAATTCGATGAGAGACCCGTGTCTCGATACTCACGTCTGATTGTTGGATCCGAGCTTCGTATAATTATGAGTTTACGATTTTAGCCCTTGTAGAAAACTGTGTTCCTCAGTCATCATTAAATGGTGATTTCCGGCCATAAATAACAATACCAGTAATTAAACTTAGTCGTAAGTTGAGACGTTACCGGATTTAGAGAGCATGAGAAAACCGCGACTTAATGAAGGCTTCAATGTCACGATTGGAGTGTCGTTTGATGAGCATAAATTGGTGTTGAACCGCTGGTTTGGACGACTCGTCCGTGGTTGGTCAGGATTCGCGACGGGCCATGGAAACAAATCCTTGTTTTATGAATAGACGCTCGTTCGTTCGTTAGTTTAAGGAACAAACAAAATAGACCTGAGTCTAATGATATAAAATTCGTCTATGAGCTTTCACGAAAACCGGAATTTTATATTTTAAATATGTGAGATTTCACAAAGTGGAATAAACTCTCGTTTCAAAGGTGGATGCTCGTACGAGAGAAAAGTTTTTTTTTTTTGATAGACGTGCGTCTGTTAGTAATAAAATTTTGTTTATGGGCCTTCATGAATTTTTTT
>NW_020641558.1:664-1000 GCF_003573695.1 Papaver somniferum
AGACGTGCGTCTGTTAGTAATAAAATTTTGTTTATGAGCCTTCATGAAATTTTTTATCTTCGAGCTTTCGGAAATCTTTGAAAATATACTCTCGCTTCAAAGACAGATGCTCGTGCGAGGGAGCAAAAATATATCGATATATTTTTCAAATTTACGTGAGTTTCACGTTAAAATATATTTTGTAAAATCAATTTTTTGATTTTGAACAATTGTTGAAAGTATACAACCATACATGGTAAAAGAATGTCTATATGTGAGTTTTCACAATCGTAGAATGGACGTCTGTCCAAATTTTGAGAAACCAGTGAATGTTCACATTGTAAAATTTACGTGGGT
>NW_020641559.1:0-198 GCF_003573695.1 Papaver somniferum
CTCCGAAAGTCTTCTTTTGTCGAGCAAAATCTTTTGACAATTAAATTGATTGCTTCGGTGATTAGTTTGGTTGTGTATTCCAATTAGATTAATTATAGGTTCTCTTGTAATTAATCTAGTTGAGTTTTTCATATATTCCACAAGTTCTTGTGTTGAGTATATGAACGGCTATCTAATCATGTTCTATTGGTTGATGGT
>NW_020641559.1:209-583 GCF_003573695.1 Papaver somniferum
TCATATATTCCACAAGTTCTTGTGTTGAGTATATGAACGGCTATACTAATCATGTTCTATTGGTTGATGTAGTCGTATTTTCCGTAAGGTTTTCCTTATGTTGAGTATTTGAACGATTAAGGTAGTCATCTCCGTGTGGTTATCTTAGTCGTAGCTCCGTGAGTTTTCTTATGTTGAGCACAATCAATTAAATTGATCAATTTTGTGGCTTGATTTAGTTGCGTATTCCGATTAAATTAATCATGGATTCACTTGTAATTTGGTTGGGTTTTGGATATAGAAAATCATTTCCATGGTTTTTGGTGTCCAATTAAAAAATCCTTTTCTTCTTTCGAAATTAAGGTCGCTCTTGTTGTTCTTTCGGGAATGACATC
>NW_020641559.1:627-1000 GCF_003573695.1 Papaver somniferum
AAAAATCCTTCTTTTCTTTCGAAATTAAGGTCGCTCTTGTTGTTCTTTCGGGAATGACATCAAATGGGGGAGAGTTCTTTTGAACTTGTGCTTAATGGTAATATCTTGCGGGGTGTGCGACTGTGGAATTTTATAGGGGTTATATTGTATCTTAAAACTCCTTGATGAATGCATTTATCTTCGGCTTTATAATTGCACCTAAATTAAGTTGGTATGTATTTTTCTTTTAGTCTATGAAATGTCTCTTGTGGAAATTTCATTATGATCCCGTTCTTGTACCTTTGCCAATTTTATTGACAAAAAGGGGGAGAAATAATGTAGTTCACACTACAAATACATATGGTTTTCGGATCATTGTGTAAGGGGGAGTGGT
>NW_020641560.1:0-237 GCF_003573695.1 Papaver somniferum
TGATTTCTAGTGCTACCATACTGATATACATATCAGTATGTAGTGGTTTGTAGTGTAATATTAACTACACAAAATGAGATTTTTAGTACATATCATTCACCTGTGATGGAACCTCGAAAACATCTTGTGAGGGGACATCCAGAACATCTTGTGATGAAACATCCAAAGGATCTTGTGATGCAACCTCCAAATGACTTTTTGAACTGGTTGTAGGTATGTATTCTTGTTGCTTACCTG
>NW_020641560.1:437-755 GCF_003573695.1 Papaver somniferum
CTACATATTATTAACAGTACATACGAGAATATAAGTATCTACCTCTACATATTGATATGTAATATGTTATGAGAATATAAGTATTTACCTCTACATATTGATATATAATAGTAGATACCACCACGTATTATTTTAACTACATACCGATTTGTAATAGTACGTATGGCATATGTATCTGCTTTGATACAGTAAAAATGTAAAAACACTTAATACCAAAAACAAGCACAACAATGCATCATTACATACTCATAAACATATGTTATTAAGGATACATATTATTCATACGCTTTGTTCTTATATGTAGTTGTACTACATACC
>NW_020641560.1:766-1000 GCF_003573695.1 Papaver somniferum
TTCTTCTTCTTTTTACCTGGGTTTCTTGTACAATTTCTTCTGTAATTGTCCGCTTGATAGTTCTAACCATTTTTTCTCTTCAACTGAATGAATAAAAATTAGGTTAGGAACTGATGATTTATGTAATTGATTAGGTCAGGAACTGATGATTTTTCTGTAATTAATGATTTCCGAAATCGTTTTTCAGATGAGTTTGATTGAGAAGAAAGAAGAGATAGAAGCGATTGGTAAAGA
>NW_020641561.1:0-598 GCF_003573695.1 Papaver somniferum
AGGAAAAACCAAAGCAAAAAAAAAAGCGAAAGAAAAATTAAAAGAAAAAAGAGAGAGAATTTTTTTTATTTTTTTTAGAGACCTTCCATTTTTTGTAACTATTTCTTTTTTGTTTCTTTTCTTTTGCACTTTATTTGGACTTTGGACTTGGACAATTTTTTTTTTAAAACCCTAAGGAAGGGTACATTAAATATAAAACTGTTTGCAGGGAAGGACGACGATTACAATATCGTCTCGGCCCCTCGGGTTCGCACATGACATAGGAGTCGTGGCCCGAGTCGACTTCAGCGGTTCTGCGCCCGTCTGGTACGGGAGGTAAGCTTTAGAAACACCCGCGAATCCCCTGTCAGCGGGTTTATTGTATGCCTTAAGGCGAATATATTTTGAGGATTTGAATACGGTTGTTTTAATTTCCTAGTAAAGGGCAAGGCCTGGCCAAATTAAGATAAGGACTCGGATTTCATCACCGTTTCCTTCTTGCCCGCCTTAGGAAAACGAAACCAAACGCGAACCTAAGCTTAAAATTTTGACTAGAACGAGACCTATAGGGTAACGAGCTTAATAGGAAAGTCGTTCGAAAAATATTGGTTACTCTTTT
>NW_020641561.1:605-1000 GCF_003573695.1 Papaver somniferum
ATTTTGACTAAAAAGAGACCTATAGGGTAGCGAGCTTAATAGGAAAGTCGTTCGAAAAATATTGGTTACTCTTTTGAGCATACTTTGAAGTTCATGATGGTTTCTGCGAGTTGAATGCGTGACTGCGCCGCCTTATAATACCGGTGAGACCTTGGGTATCAAAGCTCCTCGCAGCTTCCCTCGTCTCAATTCAACTTACTTAAACTCGGATTGATTCCAGAGAGGTTTGCTCAGATTGTAACGAATTCCTTTTCGAAAGATTAGAAGCTGGTCTAGAAACAATCTAAGTGGAGCCATCATTCTTGTTGTTTGCTAGATTTTATAGGTTTGATTTGGTTGAGTCAGCCTTGTTTGTGATTGTGTAAAATTCCCTTGCGGTTAGGATGTCGAACTGG
>NW_020641562.1:0-413 GCF_003573695.1 Papaver somniferum
CGCAAACTAGTATCACACATTGATAGGCACATTTTTGTGTCTTATATAATCTCAATTGTAAATATTATTAGTGCTCGATATTATATTTATTATGGATTTTTATGTCCCTGTAGGTATTCTTGGAGAAATAAGCTTTTGCGGCGAAATTGGCTAAACAAATGGTTTTTGCGTCCGTGGGATAAAACTACTATACGAACTCTCATTTTGGATAAGGGGTAACCTAATTACTAAGGGGTGACCCATTTCCAGGCATCTGCTAAAGGGAGACCGGAACTGGATAAGGGGAGGTCATCTTCATAATTCAAATACAAGTTTTGGCGGGAAAATGCATGCAGCGAGGAGCAGATTTGGAGATCGAATTTCTACGTGATTTTAGGAGATTCAATGGCTGTATTTGGTACGTATGGACTCTA
>NW_020641562.1:424-940 GCF_003573695.1 Papaver somniferum
TAGCGAGGAGCAGATTTGAAGATCGAATTTCTACGTGATTTTAGGAGATTCAATGGCTGTATTTGGTACGTATGGACTCTACAAGACTCAACAGGTCTGTTACAATCGATTGGACCCAACCAATTGGGCTGGAATGGCCGGGAGAAGTGATCAAAGTCCAAAAAGGACACGTACGCTTCTGTTGAGTTTGAAGATTTTGTGAGGAATATTTGGGAGAGTTTCACGCTAGTGATTGTTGTACTTGGTCCTGTTCAAGTCTTGATAAGAGTTTGGTGGCAAGTTTATAGCTAACAAACGCGTACAGGGAGATCACAAGAGAGATATTCTCTCAACAACGCAGAGAAGAAAAAAAAAAAGTCGCGGATTCAGTAGAGATTTTTCGGGATTAGAGGACAATATAAGAGTTGGTTCAAGTCATAAAGAGGGTTAGAAAGTTTTAGAAACCCTTAGGAGAGAGTTGGGAGTTCACGAGAGACGAGAAGAAGAAGTTACAGGAGGTATTGTTGCTGCTGCTGC
>NW_020641564.1:0-359 GCF_003573695.1 Papaver somniferum
TATGTTATTGAACCAAAAGGTTCCACAATATTTTCAGCAAAAACATGTTCTTCTAACATATCATTATCATCATAATCATCATCATGGTAACATGCATATTGATCCTCATTAAAAGTGGTGGTGTCCTTAGTCGATTCATGTTCCTCTAAATCAGGTTCATATTCAATATCATTTAGATGAATGGGACTGGACACTTCATTAGGGACAACATGCATTTCCTCATGAATTTCCTCCTTTTGTAGTTGAAGCAAAATCTGATCTAACTTCGCCTGAATGCGTGATATAGTTCTATCAGAATTTTGCTCACCGAGTCTGAGAGCTTCTACGGTGGAGTCTAAATTCATGGGAGTACAAAATTC
>NW_020641564.1:370-1000 GCF_003573695.1 Papaver somniferum
CCTCACAATTTGTGGGCATTTCATAATTTGGATTTTCATGGTATCCCCTAGATTTCCTAAATTCATGCAAAACATAGCAATATTCATCAGGGTGGTCTAAACCACCACAAAAGGTACAAACATGCATATTAGGTTGGCTAGGTTGATACATGGGTGAATAGTTATACGGGTTTGCATATTGAGGCTCATGACCTTGAAAAGGTCCATAATTATAATCCCTATAACTATTGACATCATGGTCTGTGGGAGGCTCATAAGGTGAATCTTGCCCGTAAGCATCTCTAATAGATTTATTCCCAGAGGCAGACCAAAATCCAGACATGTCTTTGTTTTATGAAATAATCACACAAATCACAAAAAAGTAAGGCCCATACTTTGAGAAAAAAGCAAGCCCATAATTTGATTTTTTTTTTTTTTTAAAGGGAGATGATAAAAATTTGGTTTAATTCGGGAGCAATTTTGGTTTTAATTTTGGGAGCAAAAATTTGGTTTTTGAAATTAGGAGCAATTTTTTTTTTTTTTTGTTGGGTTTTGAAGCCCAACTTTTAGTTTAAAAGAAACTACAAGCCTAACAAACAACTAAATTACAAGCCCAAATAAAGAAAGAAATAAAAATAAAACTAATTATTA
>NW_020641565.1:0-359 GCF_003573695.1 Papaver somniferum
ATGGAGGAGCAAAGATTATATCTATAATCATGAATCTAGCCTTTTTCGGTCTTTGGAGCAATTCCAACCATGGCATCAGCATCAAATAATCTCTAAAGGAACACCATCCATGATCTCAGCATCGACAAGGATCTCTGGAGCGTAATCATTCATGGTCTCAGCACCAACAACGGTCTCAGGAGCAACATCCTCAGGGCTTCATCAACTAATCATTCTCTTAAGTGTTACACATGAAGCGGACTTCTCCAAGAACTAATGATTCATATCAAGATGTGTAGACCTGATAACATGCTCACATGAAAGTCTTCCCAAAGCTGGCACGATTGGTGGGAACATTCCAAAGTCTCCTCCAAGATGTT
>NW_020641565.1:391-1000 GCF_003573695.1 Papaver somniferum
CCAAAGCTGGCACGATTGGTGGGCATAATCCAAAGTCTCCTCCAAGATGTTCTCATCGCCTCTACAAATGAGATACGACATGCTCCGGGCCATGGGTTTACAGAAACGTACCAATGGGTGAGGAATGGGACAATACTTCCTCAACAAAAGATGTTCTTCTATGTTTATTCTACAACATACCAAAAGGGCGCATCAATCGGACATACGAGATGAAATATATGGCCTTTTACCGTCAGGTCTACGGAATCTAAAAAATTTGTACGGGGTTACAAATTGCAAATGCGCACGCTTCGTTGGATGACCTCTACAACTCCAAATTGAGTGATTATTTTCTCATGTGATAACTCAGCCTCTTAGCTTCGAAAGTTGGGGTCAAGCATCGAATTCCGACCTTGTATGAGGTCCCTACAGCTTCTAGAGCGTACAACATGCAAGCAACAATTCTTAGACGGGATTCATGACTTCCACAGTCGATCGGTGTCCACCAGGTCTCTTCGCTAAGTCCTTCATCAAGGTACCTCCAACTTCGACCACCTAGGTCTTTACATCAATTTTTCTATCTAGGTCTCATCAGAAGAAGGGAAAACGAAAGGGAGAGACTTAACAAAA
>NW_020641566.1:0-405 GCF_003573695.1 Papaver somniferum
AAGATTAGACACGTGGAATAGGAGCTACTAAAGTTTCATTATCTTTTTTGTATTCCATATGTATTGATAGTTTTGTCACTAAAATTGACAAAGGGGGAGATTGTTAGAGCATTGCTCGGTCGAAATCGCATGCGTTGCTATCTCAAACATGTTTGTCAATGTTAGTGATCAAACTATAAGTCTTGATTTCTAGTATACTATAGCTAAGTCTCGGACTAGGATAGAAAGTATAGTTGAGCTCAAGGACTTCATGGCGAATCATCATACAAGAAGAAGAACTACTCAAGGAACCGGTGGAACTTCTCGACAAAAAGGTATGTGAAGACTTGAACTTATCTATCACTCAAAATTCTATCTATTCTATCTCCTACTTCTTGAGACAAAAAGTCGTATGCTATATATAGA
>NW_020641566.1:444-635 GCF_003573695.1 Papaver somniferum
TATCTCCTACTTCTTGAGACAAAAAGTCGTATTCTATATATAGAATTTGATTTTACACAGTTGGTATTTCGAGCCGAGTATACCTCGCCTATCTATATCTCGAAATATGTGTTGGTAAGCTTTTCGCTTCGACCAAGTTTATCTTTACCTAGTGACGAAAGTCATGATATGTTTCAATCACTTTGAAAATT
>NW_020641566.1:743-1000 GCF_003573695.1 Papaver somniferum
TATTCCTTGAACCAAAGTTTGCGAACTTTGTTGATCAAGAGAACCGGAAGAATGGCGTGAGCCAAGTCCGCGAACTCAGTCCGCGAACTGCCGAAGTTCTCAGACCCGAGAATTTCTGCTGGAGTTCACAAACTAATGCGTGAAGCTAAGTCCGCGAACCCAGTCCGTGAACCGGCGAAGTTCTGATCCCGAGAATTTCTGCTGGAGTTTGTAAACTCTTCCCGGTAACTTAAGTCCGCAAACCAAGTCTGCGAACT
>NW_020641567.1:0-390 GCF_003573695.1 Papaver somniferum
ATTCATGTAGAGGAGAGTACCCATCATATTGTCTGTTGGGCTTAGCCAGGTCTTTAGCAATAAACCTCTTGATAGAATGACCGACTTGGAGAAACTCTGAACCCAACCATTGGGTATAATATTGGCGAGGTGAAGTTATCCATTCATAACTTTTGGTAATTGCTAAATCGTTTGTAGGGAGAAGTACTTGAATCAAAGTATCATATTTGAACATTGGTAATATTGGAGCATGAAGAGGAATAAGACTTGCCTGAGCTTGAAAACTTTTGACAAAGGTATGTGGATTTTCCCCAGGTTCTTGCGTAAGTCCCATCAAGGTTTTTACTTCCTCCAGATGCTCAAACGGTGGGGCGTCCTCTACTTCTTCTTCTGACTTGAAGTCTTTGTCGG
>NW_020641567.1:590-1000 GCF_003573695.1 Papaver somniferum
TCCCCAGTCATACATTTCTTTGTCGGTGGCTGATGGTTCAGGAGGTACTTCTGGAATCAGTAGGCGTTTCCCAGACACTATGTGGTTCAAAGATGTGAACATGTCTCCTTTTTGTGTTTTTGATAGATAGAGCAATTCGCAAACATGCTCTATCAATGACTGAACTGCTTCCTTGACTGGTGCTTCAGCAATAGAGAAAGTCCTGACAGGAAGAGGATCTATGTGTACTCCTTCGGCTCCAAGGTTAAGTTCTCCTGACTCAACCTTTTCTCTAAATATGCGTTTCAAAACTTTGCATCTACTTGTGGGGTGATTGACGAGCCTATGGAATCGGCAGTAACGAGGATTTTCCATGTCTTCCTCAGTTGGGTCTCTCCTGACATATGGCAATTTGATTGCACCATATTGGA
>NW_020641568.1:0-280 GCF_003573695.1 Papaver somniferum
ATTTCCTGACCAACACTACAACACCTAACTCCATCTCACGCCGTTAGTTTCGTTGTATCTCTTCATCCGATGGTCGCTGAAGGCTATGTTCCATCTTATCGTTGGATGCATTTCAGATGTATCGATCAAACGCCTATCACTCGCCTAACATCGAAATCGGATGAGCCCGCCTCACACCCGAGCAACCTAACCCTATACCCATCGCCAAACACTCCCCTCCTTCTTTCCATCGACTTCTTTCTCCCTCACCCTCTGCAACCACCATACTCTGCAACCACCA
>NW_020641568.1:480-821 GCF_003573695.1 Papaver somniferum
CGTAGGATTTCGATGTAGTCCCATCTAACGGCTGAGAATGGAGGCGGTTATGGATATAGAAAATGGGTTTGGGTAAGGGTTTTGGGCCTTGGGTATGCCAAGCCCATATCTTCTTTAAGAATAATTCTTCCTTCTTGAGCCCATTCATAGCTCTTTGGACTTGTGCGCACCATTCTTCGCGGCTTCCTTGCGTAATTTCTTCCGGCTTTCTACTACTTTTCTGCTCTTTTCCGCTCCGCAATTCATCCAAACTTCATTTATTACCTAAAAATACAAAATTAATTAAGAAAAATATTTATTCTTGAAAACAATGAAAATACAGAATATGGGATAAAATGTAG
>NW_020641568.1:826-1000 GCF_003573695.1 Papaver somniferum
TGCCGGAGGACCTCGCCTTTCAGATTGCGAAGATAGTAGGAACCATTTCCCGCAATGTCGTGTATTATAAAAGGTCCTCCCCATGTAGGTGCTAACTTTCCCCATTTCTTCTCTCGTTGATACTGCGGGATTGTTCTTAGCACATACTGCCCTTCTACAAAATTTCGAATCTTA
>NW_020641569.1:0-389 GCF_003573695.1 Papaver somniferum
CCCAAACTTACAAAGCAACATTCTAAGTTTAGGACAAGCTACAGAAGTTGGATGTGATGTTAGAATGCGACAAGATTATCTAACAGTTCATGACCCAAGTGGAAGACTTTTAGTTAGAGTCTCACGCTCACAGAATAGACTCTACAAGATAAGTCTCATGATTGGAAGGCCATTGTGTCTGAATATGAGACTGGAAGATCAGACATGGAAGTGGCACGCAAGGTTAGGACACATAAGTTTCAGAACCTTAAAAACTATGTCTCAGAACAAGATGGTTCGAGGGCTACCACAACAAAACGGAGTGGTGGAGAGGAGAAATATGACTCTAATGGAGATGACAAGAAGTTCTATAAAGGCTATGCAGGTACCTAATTATCTATGGGGAGAAG
>NW_020641569.1:589-727 GCF_003573695.1 Papaver somniferum
TGATGAACCAAGGAATTTTCAGGAAGCAAAGGTCTCGACTAAATGGACACAAGCATGTAGAGAAGAAATTATTTCAATCAACAGAAACAAGACTTGGTTTCTAGTTGATAAGCCAGGTGGGTAAAAGTGATTGGGTCT
>NW_020641569.1:850-1000 GCF_003573695.1 Papaver somniferum
CTCAAGTGGATCTTCAAGGTTAAAAGAAATGTTGATGGAACTATTAACAAATATAAGGCAAGACTTGTATCTAAGGGATACGTTCAAGAATCAGGCATAGACTTTGATGAAGTTTTCGCACCAGATGCTATACTAGAGACAATTCGTCTC
>NW_020641570.1:0-224 GCF_003573695.1 Papaver somniferum
AAGAAAATGTGTCGATCCTATTCTCCTAAAGTAATTAGGTTCAGTCTCAAAACTTAATAACCGACACATCTGAAAATCATAAGTTCCCACAATTGGAAGAAAGATTTTTGGCGGGAAAACAAAGTCAATTTGGGTATTATCGCCTGGGTAAACCACATCAACCAGAGGATGGGTTTCTAACAACTGAGCTTCTTTCTGGACATCATTAGGTTCGGTAAAATGTG
>NW_020641570.1:424-786 GCF_003573695.1 Papaver somniferum
ATTCTCAGGGTAAACTCTTTCCTCTAAACCATCATCACAATCATATAAAGGATTACCAGCGAAAGTTTCTAGTAAAGGCTCATTAACTAAGGTGTTAATCATAGTAACTTCCTCTGATTCACTGATAGGCACATCAAATAATGGATTATCCAACACACTGCAGGCTAAAGGATCGTGAACTACATCGTCTAAAACAGTGGTATCTCTAGTCAAATCCTCATCCTTTTGAATAGGTGAATAATTATTAAAATTATTTGGATTTGTACTAGAAAAAACACTATCATTATAAAGCTCAATCGGAGTAACAAATTCCTGATCACTATGCCTACATATTTCATGTTCTTCATCAATACTATCCTCAT
>NW_020641570.1:797-1000 GCF_003573695.1 Papaver somniferum
TATGCCTACATATTTCATGTTCTTCATCAATACTATCCTCATCATAATCATCTTTATAATAACATGAAAAAGATCGAACCTCATTAAAACAGGTAGTGTTACCAATTATAACCTCGTCATCTAGATTATGTGAATAAAAACTATCCTTATTTTCAAGGGTGGTATTGGGAACACTATACTGGAATTTAAGACTATCCTGAGAA
>NW_020641571.1:0-247 GCF_003573695.1 Papaver somniferum
TCTGTAAACTCTGCCAAAACTGAGAAGTAAAACGAGGATCTCTGTCAGATACAATTGACACCGGTGTACCGTGCAACCTTATTATCTCGTGGATATACCTCTGACTTAACGTGGCTAACGTATCAGTCTTCTTGATTGCTAAAAAGTGCGCCGACTTGGTAAGTCTATCAACAATAACCCATATAGTATCCTTACCATGTGCATTTCTAGGTATTCCCATGATAAAATCCATAGTGATGTGTTCCCA
>NW_020641571.1:258-559 GCF_003573695.1 Papaver somniferum
GGTAATCCCATGATAAAATCCATAGTGATGTGTTCCCATTTCCATTCTGAGATGGGCAATGGTTGAAGTAACCCTCCTGGTTTCCGATGATCAATCTTCACTTGTTGGCAAGTGAGACATCTCGACACATACAAGGCAACATCTTTCTTCATACCTTTCCACCAATATTTCCTTTTCATTTCATGGTACATCTTTGATCCTCCCGGATGAACACTAAATTTAGAATTGTGAGCCTGTTCTAGTACCTCCATCCTCAATTTGATTGGCACAAAAAGTTTTCCCATAAAACGAAATACACCAT
>NW_020641571.1:759-1000 GCF_003573695.1 Papaver somniferum
AACTGATGAGATCTCAACAACTGCAATGTTAATCTCAAGTGTTCCTCGTGCTCTTCTCGTGACCGTGAATAGATAAGAATGTCATCTACAAATACCACTACAAATTTATCTAAGTACGGTCAAAAAATTCGATGCATAAGATCCATGAATACCGCTGGAGCATTTGTAAGTCCAAATGGCATCACCACAAACTCGAAATGTCCAAATCGAGTTCGGAAAGCGGTTTTTGGAATATCTTCTT
>NW_020641572.1:0-597 GCF_003573695.1 Papaver somniferum
AATACATTGCTCTAGAGGAAAGGCAAAATGAAATGGAATCATATCCAGTTGCGAACACCAGCTCACAAACAGCCAATGCAAGTTTATTACCCAAGCTGATAAACACAGTGGCGAATACTTCGCAAGTGCAACAAGAGAAGGTGACAAGTAACAATCAGCAGAAATTGGTAGCTATGGGTGCCGAGATCAAGAAGAGTATGAGAGGGAAAGAAATTTCTACAATCGTGGAGGAAATAACAAGATTCAAAGGCTCGATCAACCGCAAGAAACTTATGGAGGTCAAAGACAAAACTATAATAAAGGGCAAGGAAGTCACAAGGTAATATGGGAAGAAATCAAAATGCCACCTCTAAATGCAAGTGTGGAGAAGATATGGGAAGCTATAATCTTGATGGAAAATATACCAACACCGTGGAACATGGGAACGGAACCACCTCCAAACCACAGGCGTGATGAATTTTGTTCTTATCATCATTTTCATGGACATACCACAAATGATTGCAGAAATGTAAAAAGAATCATTTTGAAAATGATAGATCAAAGAAAACTAAACGACTTTCTGGTAGGGCATCCGCAATCTCAACCATTACCACCACC
>NW_020641572.1:608-1000 GCF_003573695.1 Papaver somniferum
ATTTTGAGAATGATAGATCAAGGAAAACTAAACGACTTTCTGGTAGGGCATCCGCAATCTCAACCATTACCACCACCACCAGAACATCACAAAGTGAATACAATGAAAAAGAAAGAAACATTCTTCATAGAAGTTGGTGCAAAAGCAAAAAATCTATTCTGTCACTCTATTGTACATTCATATAAGACAATTGAAGATTTTCGTGATAATGTTTTGAGTAGAGTGTTCGCAAGAGATAATGATGGAAGAGAAATTATGAACATTGCGAAAATCTCGCCATTAGAAGAATGGCAGAAACAAATCATTTCTTTTACTGCAGAAGAAATTCCCGAAGGAGAAGAAGTGCATGACAATACATTGGTGATAAAATTAGAAATTAATCCAAAACCAAA
>NW_020641573.1:0-503 GCF_003573695.1 Papaver somniferum
GCTGGGAGAGAAAGAAGTGAAATGGGAGAATCTACTAGAATGAGAAGTAATAGAGAAAATCAAATTCAACCACCAATTCAACAAACACTAGTACAAGGGAGAAATACAGATTATGATAGGGTGAGTATACACACTTGGCAATCAAATTCGGCAGAAGAAGTAGAAGAAGAGCAACAAATCAGAAACCATAGACAGGTAGAGAGAAATCAAGAAGCAGATGAAGGAATAATTCATGGAGATGAGGAAATTGGAGCGTTAGAAACGTTGAGACGAAGAATACATGAAGAAAGAAGAGCTGAGGCAGAAGAACGTGCAAATCTAACAAGGCAAAATCACGAATTGAGGATGGAAAATACAAGATTACAGAATAGAAGATCGAGAAGTATTACAAAATCATATTCAAGATCGACTAGAAGAGAAATGAGGCGAAACTCACCCACAATTAATGCTGGAAACAATATTCAAGAAGAAATATCAAATCCTAATGAAGAATATCGCGAAAA
>NW_020641573.1:514-1000 GCF_003573695.1 Papaver somniferum
CACCCACAATTAATGCTGGAAACAATATTCAAGAAGAAATATCAAATCCTAATGAAAAATATCGCGAAAATAGAGAAAGAGCTGATAATCGTTACGTTCCACAAAATGAAACTTTTGATGATGGGAAAAATGGTAGAAATCAAGAGAACGGACAATGTCAGGGACGAAATGACCAAGATGGCGAAGGATATCGAGAGGAAGGAAGAAGAATTTTACATGAAAGAGAAACTCAAAGAAATCAACAGATGATTGAAGAAGAAATTGAAAGACATTATGCTGAACAAGCACGTTTAATTTGCAAACGTGAAAGATTGAGAGCGGAAATGGAAGAACAAGAGCTTCAGAAAACAATTCTCCAGAATAATCACGACAATTGAGAAAGAAGGCGTACACAAAACCGGAATAACGGTAATATCAATGAAGAGTATGATAGAGTATAGAGGATGGATGAAATACAACGAATGAAATTGATAAGAAATGAACAAA
>NW_020641574.1:0-696 GCF_003573695.1 Papaver somniferum
CGACTTATAACGAAGTGTGTAGACTATTTTGAGTTAACGTATATAAAATTCAACATTTTTATGAACTCTTTCTTTTTATGTTGGCTTTGTCTTTCTATTTGATTCAAGATAGATGAAATTTGTTAGGATTTGGATTAGTTCTGCATGGTCTTTCAACCTTCTTCTATTGTGAAATTTGACTTCCTTCATACTTTCTTGAATCAACGTACATAATAATAAAATTTTTACTAGACGTATTGCCTTAGAACATATTAATTGTAATTACAACACATTTTTCAAATTTGTTTTGTTAAAGATGAGTTTATCTAGATTACAATTTAGTCTAAGAAATCAATTTCCGACTTATAACGAAATGTGTAGACTTTTTTGAGTTAACGTATATAAAAATTCAACATTTTTATGAACTCTTTCATTTTATGTTGGCTTTGTATTTCTATTTGATTCAAGATAGATGAAATTTGTTAGGATTTGGATTAGTTCTGCATGATCTTTCATCTTTCTTCTATTGTGAAATTTCACTTCCTTGATATTTTCTTGAATCAATGTACATAGAAATGAAATTTTTTTTAGAGGTATTACCTTAGAACATATTAATTGTAATTACAATATATTTTTCAAACTTTTTCTGTTAAAGATGAGTTTATCTTGTTTACAATTTAGTCTCAGAAATCTAACGAAATGTGTAGACTCTTTTGA
>NW_020641575.1:0-425 GCF_003573695.1 Papaver somniferum
TTCGCAGCTAGTTATTCGCCAAATAAAGGGAGAGTACACTACAAATGAACCATCCTTGAAGAAATACAAGAAGCTCGTTGAAGAATTTTCAGCGAAAATCCCAAAGATAAAATGGAGGCACATTTCAAGGAAGGATAACAGACTCGCAAACGCTTTTGCTTTCATCTCAAGCATGATGACATATCCAACTGCGAGATGCATAAAAATACAGACACTTCTGTCACCATCAATCAATAAACAAGAAGTGAACATGATGATAATAGACGGTGGAGAAGAAGAACAAACGAACAATATCGCAGACTAGACAACAAAATTTCATCCATATTTGGCGAAAGGAGAAACACCAAGAAATAGATTGGAAGCACACAAGTTAAAAAGCCGCGCAACAAATTATGAATTAAGAGATGGGCTGTTATACCGAAAAT
>NW_020641575.1:436-1000 GCF_003573695.1 Papaver somniferum
ACAGATTGGAAGCACACAAGTTAAAAAGCCGCGCAACAAATTATGAATTAAGAGATGGGATGCTATACCGAAAATCCTTTAATGGACCATCACTCAGATGTTTGACACGATAAGAAGGAGAAAAAGTGCTAAAAATGTTACATAGTGGAGATGCTGGCAATCATAGCGGGGGAAGATCTTTGACACATAGAGCAAAAATGCAAGGTTATTACTGGCCATACATGCACGAAGATGCAAAACAAATATCAAGACGTTGCGAAGATTGTCAGCGGCACGGAAAGAAAATACATGCACTTGGAGCACCATTGTCATCTTCAACCAGTGTATGGCCTTTTGGAAAGTGGGGCTTAGATATTGTGGGGCCATTTTTACCAGGATCTGGACAAAGAAGATACTTAATAGTCGCAACAGATTATTTCACAAAATGGACAGAAGTAAAGGCAGTACAGCATATTCGCGACAAAGATATCTTTACATTCATATTCGAAAATATCATTTGCAGATTCGGAATTCCCATGCAGTTGGTATCTGATAATGGAAAACAGTTTGAACGACAGAACATAG
>NW_020641576.1:0-518 GCF_003573695.1 Papaver somniferum
AGCAAAAGTATCGTTGTTCAGCAGATCTCATATATCACAAGCTTGTCATCTTTTCTCTATAACAGTTCAAAACCTATTGTAACAGTCTGTTTGTAACGCCTTTCTAGCGTTGCAAACTGTCTGCTTTATTAGTTTTCTCTTGTTTTTCACACTTTTGAGCTGTAAACACCTATTTTGAGAACGTGAATAATACGAGGAGCTAAACCCCATTGCTTAGGCGATAGAGGAAGCTATTTTTCCAACAAAAAGCGGTACAATCTATTTTATTTAATTTATTGCAATTATTATTATGATTATTTGCCTTGAACTATTATTGAATATGATTTTTATTTGAGTGATTGTGATCTATTTTGATGGAGTATGCTTAGTTTATAGACTCTTGATGCTTCATACTTGGTATTTACAATTATTACTTTTGAAAATCTATTAGTTGCAATATTTTAGAATCAAATTAAACGAGAAAATTGCATGAATATAAATATTTGGACCAAATCACTTTGAACTTGGAAAATAGTGGA
>NW_020641576.1:529-1000 GCF_003573695.1 Papaver somniferum
TTTGAATTTAAGTCTAAAGTTATCCTTCACAAGTTCGATAATCGAATCACTTTTTACCACTATCTACAAATTACATCACCTCACAACAATCTTAATCGTATGGTAGCGAAACAAGATGTTGCGGAATCACAAACAATGAGACGAAGATGTTTGTGATTAATTTTTATATCTTACCTATCAGAGATATTAATCTCAATTCAATCAATTTGATTGTACTCGTACGATAGAAGATGTGAGATCAGATCACACAACTATGATAAAAGTAGTATCGGTCTGGCTTCACAATCCCAATGAAGTCTTTAAGTCGTTAACATGGTTTTAGAAGAAGAAAACCAAAGGTTAAAGGAGAATCGCCTCTAGCACGCAAACTAGTATCACACATAAGGTGTGGGGATTGGTTTTGCACAGATGCTAGATGTCTCCTTTACATAGTCTTTCAAATCAGGGTTTGCAATCAATGTTAGCTTAGTA
>NW_020641577.1:0-438 GCF_003573695.1 Papaver somniferum
GTTTAGTTTGTGTTATGATGTTCTATTGATTCTTTTAATCTTCCCATGGTTTGGAAAGTGATAGACGCATTTATGTGTCTATTTTCATCTCTATTGTGTATTTTGTTAGTACCCATTTTTGTACTTATTTCGGTATTTTATCTCTTTGTAGGTGTTTTTGGAGGAATAAGCTTTTGCGGCGAAATTGGCTCAAAATGTTGTTAAAGGCACCTGGGAGGACATTTGCTATTCGGACTCTCGCTTTGGATAAGGGGTAACCCATTTCTAGGCATGTGCTAAAGGGAAACCGGAACTGGATAGGGGGAGGTCACTTTCCTTTTCAAATTCAAAAGAAGAGAATTGGCGGGAAAATTAGCTTTCACGCCTGGCAGTTTAGGATTCGGATTTTTGAGGAGTTTTATGGAGATTAAATCACTGGAAATTCTTGGGCTGGACTTT
>NW_020641577.1:515-1000 GCF_003573695.1 Papaver somniferum
TGTTGGAGAAAATACTAATAATGTAACTGAGAAGAAGATACTTAGCTCAAAATAATGTTACTGATGTTGTTGCACAGAAAATGTAGAGGCACGTAAACTACGCTGTCCTATAGGCAATATCGCCTGCCACTCCTCTGAGATGCTACAGCAGTTGGCGAGTCACCTCCAGGATACAACTACAGTTAGTACCCCTCAATGTAGCATACAATGAGGGTACCCTTAGAGCTTGGCAGAACTTAAAACAGTAGAAGAGATGTTTACAGAAAAACAGAGGGAGAGTAGAAGAGATGTTTCTCTGTGGTGTGTCAAATGAGCTCAAGACTCCTCCCTTATATAGTGTTTAAGACGTTACAAACGAGAGGAAAAATGCATGCAACCAAACCATGCGTATGACAGAAATACTGGTAATGTTGGGTTAAAAACAGTGTTGCTTTTGTCAGGCTTAGAGCAGTGTGTTGTCAAGAAGCCAAGCCAAACATGTACGG
>NW_020641578.1:0-489 GCF_003573695.1 Papaver somniferum
CTACTTCAGCCGCACAATGAGAGATGCTCAACTCTGATATCCAAAGGCCGAAAGGGCATGCCTGGAATTGGTACATGCAATCCAGAAGTTCAGGCATTACTTACTATCTAACAGAGTCGTACTCATCTCCAAAGCTGATCCCATAAAGTTCTTGCTATCAAATCCAGCCTTGATAGGGAGACCAGCGAAGTGGCTACTCCAGATGTCAGAATTTGACATAGATTGCACGCCACCTAAAGACATCAAAGGTCAAGCGTTCGCAGACTTGCTCACCGCTTTTCCAGGGGAAGACACAACAACACTACATGAAGAAGTGCCCGGCGAATTCCCAGACATCTTGGTCATCAAGGAAGAAACATGGATTCTATACTTCGATGGATCTGCTACCCCTAGTAGTGACACCGGAGGAGTGGGCATAGTGCTGGTGTCTCTATCTGGTGAAGTTTTCTCACATTCGTTCAAGTTGGATTTCCACTGCACCAACAACTC
>NW_020641578.1:500-1000 GCF_003573695.1 Papaver somniferum
TGGTGTCTCCATCTGGTGAAGTTTTCTCACATTCGTTCAAGTTGGATTTCCACTGCACCAACAACTCAGCAGAATATGAAGCCTTCCTATTAGGATTATCCTTGGCCAAGCAAGCAGGAGCAACACACCTCGAGATAAGGGTAGATTCAAAATTATTGGTCAACCAGATGAATGGAACGTATTCTCTCAAAGAAATCACACTTGCTCCATTCAGAACCGAAGCTCAGCGACTGTTGACCTATTTTGCTGACGCAACGATCGTCCATACTGGACGGACTAACAATAGGCATGTTGATTGCCTAGCAACTCTCGCCTCCAAGCTGCAATTCGAAGGAGTACAGAAAACGATCATTGTACAGAGGCGTACGGTATCTTCAACTTGGCTCACTCAGATCGAAGACATTCCAGCGAACGATTGGCGAGCACCCATCATTCATGAATTGAGCAGCTCTATCTCAGAAGGCCAAGTCAGCCTCAAGGAATTGAAGAACTATTTCTTG
>NW_020641579.1:0-391 GCF_003573695.1 Papaver somniferum
TAGGCTTTGGCCTTAAACTTAGGCTTGGGCTGAACTGGGCCTCAATGAACTAAACCTTGGGCTTTGGTTTCAGTCAAGGATCTGGGCCTTTGGGCCTTTGAGGAACTGAACTTGACTTGGGCTTTGTACTGGACTGATGGGCTTTTGCTTGGCTGCAGGCTTGGCAGCAACAACAGCAGAGGCAACTTGACAGCAGCAACAGCAGCAGAGTCTTGACAGCAGGAACTGGGCTTGGCAGGAGGAGAGGAAGCAGCAGCAGTGCTGCACAAAAGCAGCAGCAGCTGCAAGGGAAGGAAAGCAGCAGCACTGCAGCTGCACAAGCAGTGCACAGCAGCACAAGGCCAAGAGGAAAAAAAAGAAGCAGTTAACAGGAAAAGAAGTAGCAGCAGGG
>NW_020641579.1:591-1000 GCF_003573695.1 Papaver somniferum
ATTTATTCTCGAAAACAATGAAAATACAGAATATGGGATAAAATGTAGAATTAATGCATAAAAGATGAGTTAAATGCCAACAAAAAGGGATAGATATATACAATATTTGGCACTCATCATTGGGATTGTGAAGCCAGACCCAACTATTCTCTTTGTAGTTGCGTGATCTGATCTTGCTATTTCTATCGTGATTGAGTGCAATTGTAAAATTGGCTTGAGATTTATATCTCCGATAGGCAAGATAAAAAAAATAGTCACAAACATCTTCGTCTCATCGTTTGTGATTCCACAATATCTTGTTTCTCTAGTCGATTAAGATTATTGTGAGGTGATTTATAATACTATGTTGTTCTTCGGTAATATAAGACCGGTTTATCAATTGGTTCCTATTCACCTTGATTTATCAAAA
>NW_020641580.1:0-716 GCF_003573695.1 Papaver somniferum
AATAGAAAAGTGTAGTTGAGCGCAAGGACTTCATGGCGATTCATCATACAACGACGAAGATCTACCCAAGGAACCGTGGAACTTCATCAACAAAAAGGTATGTGGAGACTTGAACTTATATATCACTCAAAAGTATATCTATTCTATCTCCTACTTCTTATGAGACAAAAAGTAGTATGTTATATAGACTGTATCATACACATTTGACATTTCGAGCTGAGTATTCACTACTTATCTTTTTCTCTAAATCGTGTGTTGGTAAAGCGTTTCGCTTTGATCAAGTTTATCTTCACCTAGTGACGAAAGTCATGAAAAGTTTCAATTACTTTGAGAATTGCTCTGACGTGAAACGGTCTGTGAATAACGGCTATATAACGTCCTCTGAGAATGTCTCAATGATTGGAATGAGAGTTTAGATTACATAACCATGTATTCCTTAATCCGAAGTTTTCGAACTTTGTTGATTGAGTGAAACCGGAGGAATTGGCTTTGCCAAGTCCGCGGACTCAGTTTGCGAACTCAGTCCGCGAACTGACGAAAGTTCTCTTGCCGAAAATTTCTGCTGGGATTTTCCAAAAACTCGTTTGCGTGTTTAGTCCGCGAACCTAGTCCGCGAACTGGCGGAAGTCTCTTTGCCGAGATTTTCTGCTGAGTTTGGAAAACTCTTGTTATTTTCTGTTTGTGATTTTACCAGGTCTTGTTCGTGAACGGCTTCA
>NW_020641580.1:727-1000 GCF_003573695.1 Papaver somniferum
TCTTGTTATTTTCTGTTTGTGCTTTTACCAGGTCTTGTTCGTGAACGGCTTCAGCTTTTTGGATAACCAACTTCTGTTAGGGTTTGGTAAAAAGGGTGTTTCTGGGAATTCTACACCTGTATTCCTTTTAAAAGCTCTACCTCTTCAGCACTCTCATTTCATATTCTCTATCATATCCTCCTCTAGTCTTTCAAGTAAAGAAAGTGATGTATGGACAGTTCTTTTTCCTTCAAAAAAGATTCGTTGAGATTCTTCTGACGATGAGACGTGCTA
>NW_020641581.1:0-475 GCF_003573695.1 Papaver somniferum
TTACATAAGATCTCATAGCAATTGAACAACTCTCTAACTAGTTCATTTGAGTCAATTGAACTAGTTATGGTGAAGAAGAACAAGGTTAATATGAAATGCTCATATGGTTAACCTTTTGGGTTACTATGTTGAACCAACATACACATACACGTTTGGGCATGGTTTTCACAAACCCAGTAAACGTCTACCCAAGTGTGTGTGACAAGCTAAGTTTTCGATCTAACGGTTGATAAATATTAGCTTGAATCTAAATCAGGCTTTCATCTAACGGTGAATATGGATTGCTTTGTAACTAAGGCAAAACCCTGATTTGAAGGCTATATAAAGGAGACATCTAGAATTGTGCAAAACTAATCCCCACACGTCTGTGTGATACTGGTGCGCTCGCTAGAGTCGATTCTCCTTTAACCTTTGGTTTTCTTCTCTAAAACCAGGTTAACGACTTAAAGACTTCATTGGGATTGTGAAGCCAGAC
>NW_020641581.1:486-1000 GCF_003573695.1 Papaver somniferum
TTGGTTTTCTTCTCTAAAACCAGGTTAACGACTTAAAGACTTCATTGGGATTGTGAAGCCAGACCGATACTACTTTTATCGTAGTTGTGTGATCTGATCTTGCATCTTCTATCATACGAGTACAATCTTTGATTGGCTTGAGATCGTGAGAGTTCTCCGATAGGCAAGATAAAGAAGTCACAAACATCTTCGTCTCACTGTTTGTGATTCCTCGACAAACCGCTTGTGCAGTCAAGAAGGATTGTTGAGAGGTGATTGATTAATCTAGGCTGTTCTTCGGGAATATAAGACCGGATTATCAATTGGTTCCTGTTCACCTTGATTTTATATCTTAAGACGGAACAAAACCTAGAGTTTTTCTGTGGGAGACAGATATATCCTTTGATAGAATTTTTTTGTATGAGACAGATTTGTTTATTATCAAGTCTGCGATTCTGGGTTGCAGCAACTCTTAATACAGTGTGTATTCAATCTGGACTAGGTCCCTGGGTTTTTCTGCATTTGCGGTTTCCTC
>NW_020641582.1:0-598 GCF_003573695.1 Papaver somniferum
CTTCGGGATGGGTCCTGTACAAGAAATCTTTCCTCGGACCGTTACTACGTTGCTTATCCAGGAAAGAGGGGCATCGAATTCTAAACGACATCCATTATGGTGACGCAGGGAATCATAGCGGCATGAGATCACTAGCCGACAAAGCAAAAATGCAAGGATATTACTGGCCCACAATGATACAAGATGCTGCAAGAATGTCCCGACGATGTGAAGAATGTCAGTGTTTCGCCAAAAAGATACACACACCAGCAACAACGTTGAATTCTGTACAAGAAATCTTTCCTCGGACCGTTACTACGTTGCTTATCCAGGAAAGAGGGGCATCGAATTCTAAATGACATCCATTATGGTGACGCAGGGAATCATAGCGGCATGAGATAACTAGCCGACAAAGCAAAAATGCAAGGATATTAATGTCCCACAATGATACAAGATGCTGCAAGAATGTCCCGACGATGTGAAGAATGTCAGCGTTTCGCCAAAAAGATACACGCACCAGCAACAACGTTGAATTCTGTGGATAGTCCGTGTCCATTTGCAAAATGGGGCATAGATATCGTTGGGCCTTTCATCGAAGGATCAGGGAAAAGACGATTTT
>NW_020641582.1:609-1000 GCF_003573695.1 Papaver somniferum
GAAATGGGGCATAGATTTCGTTGGGCCTTTCATCGAAGGATCAAGGAAAAGACGATTTTTGATAGTAGCCACGGACTACTTCAGTAAATGGGTGGAAGTCAAAGCCTTAGCCAGGATCAGAGACGTGTACGTGTTTACTTTCATATTCCAAAACATCATTTGCAGGTTCGGCATACCAGCGGAAATCGTGTCTGATAATGGTAAACAATTACAGGGGTAAAACATAGACATGCTCTTCGACACTTTCAAAATAAGGAAAAACAAGTCCACCCCCATTTACCTTCAAAGAAACGGACAAGCGGAAGCTACTAACAAGACCCTCGCCCTTATCCTCAAAAATCAATTAGACGAACACAAGGGGCGATGGTGTGAACAACTACACAATGTATTA
>NW_020641583.1:0-581 GCF_003573695.1 Papaver somniferum
GTGGGAAGGAAAGCAGAGGAGATATTCGGTTTTGATTCATTGTTATCCTAAAGATATCTTGACAGTTGTAGACACGGGCAAGAAGAGAAGAAAAGAAGGAATAAAATCTTCGCAAAGAAGGAAATTATCCCGTGGAGAATAAAAACAATAATGGAGAAGATACGGGAATTAAACTCGAGTTATGTTGATCCTCTGAGTATATATAAGGTGCTGGGGACTCAAAAAAAAGGGGTCGAGAGTTTGGGGTCGAGAGAAGGTCCAGAGAAGCAGAAATCAAGAGTTGATGAAACTCTGTTTCTGCTGCTGCTGATGAAGAACACCAAGAACAAGAAGAACAGACTCGCACGGACAGTGGTTTATCAACAGTGTCTAAGACGCACAGCCGTGGGTCGCAGTGCAGTCTAAACATCAGCAGCACTTGTATTTTATCGTTCATTCTGTGACGCTTTTTGTGCGTCACAGATTACAGTTTTACACCATTTTCTCCTTTTCTCTCCATTGTAAACACCATTTGAGCTATAAAAATATATTTTGAGCGTGTTTTCATCATGAGGAGCTAAAACCCAACACTGGGACGACGG
>NW_020641583.1:592-1000 GCF_003573695.1 Papaver somniferum
AGCTATAAAAATATATTTTGAGCGTGTTTTCATCATGAGGAGATAAACCCCAATACTGGGATGATGGAGGAAGCCATATTTCACGCATATGATAATTATATTTAATTCTTTTTTTGACTACTTGCACTTATAATTAATCGTTTTAAGATTTTTCTTAATTCATTGTCATTTCATTTGATGGTTTATGCTTGGTCTTAGTACTTTTGATATGCCATGCTTTCGATTTACAATTAATCTTCTAAAAATCTACCTTGGCAAGAATGAGAGTCCTTATTATTTGAGATATAACTGTTAGGAATAAATATATGAATCCTGTGAATGATTAATGGTGGAATCCTGAGTCCCAGTATCTCTTGATACTGTGACAAATTTTTGTGTATATATTTTTATTTATAAATATTTTCAAGT
>NW_020641584.1:0-160 GCF_003573695.1 Papaver somniferum
AATAATACCAAGATTGACTTTGTTTTCCCACCAAAAAATTTTCTACCAATTGTGGGAACATATAAATTTCAGATGTGTCAATTATTAAGTTTTGAGACTAAACCTAATTACTTTAGGAGATTAGGGTCGACACATATGTTTACGGAAGACCACTACTCCC
>NW_020641584.1:308-466 GCF_003573695.1 Papaver somniferum
TGTAAGTCAAATCTTATTGACTTAGAGGATCCTCAGTTATTTAGGTTATTATTGTGCGCTTCTAAGATCATATTTGAGTTTTTCCAGACTCTAGGACCTAATGATTCGGATTCCACCTATGAAGAAATGCAGCCAATGAAAATTTTCTATTCCCTTTC
>NW_020641584.1:477-871 GCF_003573695.1 Papaver somniferum
ATTATGTAAGTCAAACCTGATTGACTTAGAGGATCCTCAATTATTTAGGTTATTATTATGTGCTTCTAAGTTCTTATTTGAGTATTTACAGACTCTAGGACCTAATAATTCGGATCTCAATTTTGAGGAGTTGCAGCCTAAAGAAATCTATTTAGACCCTTTTATAGAACCTGAACCTGAACCACAATTAGATATAAATTTCTTAATCAGGAAACTAGGTAAGGGGTTGCTAGTCTTGTTCATTTTCTTGGTTTATTGCAGTTTCCTTTGGTCATCTCTATTTGGTTTTGAAGACCCACAGTTGTTTTGACTGTTACTATATGATTCAAGGTGACTAATCTTTCCTAAGTCTGGCTGAAGACATTAAACTTAGCACTTCTTGGGAGGTAACCCA
>NW_020641584.1:1071-1433 GCF_003573695.1 Papaver somniferum
AAAAAAAAAAAAAAAAAAAAAAAAGACCAGACCAGTAGACCAATCGGAATAAATACTAACACTTGGATAGCAATATGTGTGTGTTCTCCCTGTCTCCGTCGCCTAAACAAGCGTGGAATGCAGGATCCACGGAAATTACCATGTAATCTGCTGACAAGAAACATGTGCTTGGGTCCACAAGGTCCAATCATGTTGTTAGTTCTTAAATAAATGTGTGTTTAATAAAGTCGACCACTGGTATCCTTGTATATGCCAGTTGTGTTGACCTAGAGTTAGGATTATTGACCACTGGTTCCCTTGTATATGCTAGTGTGTTAATATTAGTCAGACCGGTATCTCAGTCATTTAGGTTAGGTTCACCT
>NW_020641584.1:1633-2071 GCF_003573695.1 Papaver somniferum
ATGTATTTTTAGGAAATAAACATTTTTGGAAAATTCGGCTCGAAAAGTTGCCCGGGGCACCCTTGAAGGACAATTGTTATTAGGACTCTCACTATCGGTTAAGGGGCACCTCAGTGGACACATGCTATTCGCACCCCAGTTCAGGATAGGGGGACACCCTTTCTTCTTCGTTTGAAAACTATTTTTTGGCGGGAAACGAAATTCTCAACTGGCAGAAGTTTGATCACAAAAATGAAGGGGTTACAGGTCGATTCAATGGCTGAAATTTGATAGAGAGATGTGATATAGGTTAAGGAACACATTTTGGGCAGTGGGTTCGATCGGAATTGGCTGGAAAACGCGTGATGATTCACACACCCAAAACAGAGCACGTGTACTGTAACACGAGCAAAATTGAAGTTCTTGTGTGCATGGAGGAGTTCTACTAGAGTTGAAAGA
>NW_020641585.1:0-345 GCF_003573695.1 Papaver somniferum
AACTCTTTCTTTTTGTGTTGGCTTTGTCTTTCTATTTGATTCAACATAGATGAAATTTGTTAGGATTTGGATTAGTTTTGCATGGTCTTTCATCCTTCTTCTATTGTGAAATTTGACTTCCTTCGTAGTTACTTGAATCAACGTACATAGGAATGCAATTTTTACTAGACGTATTGCCTTAGAACGTATAATTGTAATTACAATACATTTTTCAAACTTTTTCTGTCAAAGATGAGTTTATCTAGTTTACAATTTAGTCTCAGAAATCAATTTCCGACTTATAACGAAGTGTGTAGACTTTTTTGAGTTAACGTATATTGAATTCAACATTTTTATGAACTCTTT
>NW_020641586.1:0-478 GCF_003573695.1 Papaver somniferum
AGGATATGATGGTGGATATAAACTCTTACTATCTATCGTTAAAGATCGTGATGAAGATGTACGCACAAAAAAATCTGATGTGATAATCTTTTTCGAAATCTCTTAGTGTTGAAAGAAAGACTTGCAGAAATTGAAGCAAGATATGACTCTCAACAAAAGCGTTTTAGCGACAAAGAGCGCAGTCTTCTCGCCAAAGAAAAATCCTTGGAGACTGAGCTTGCAACTGCTCTTAACAAAGTAAAATCACTGGAAGAGGGTCTGAGTAGATTCAATTCTAGCTCTACAAAATTATCTTCTATGCTTGGAGCATGTAAAGAACACCGTGATACACAAGGTCTGGGCTATAAAGGAATAGACGCTCCAAAAACTAGTAAGATAAAATTTGTTAAAGCTAGTGATAATTCTCCATGTGAAAAACCTTTGGCAGCTTGCAATGGTCCCCAAAACAAGAATTTTGCTCCTTCTAAATCTGCTTAAA
>NW_020641586.1:489-1000 GCF_003573695.1 Papaver somniferum
CCTTTGGCAGCTTGCAATGGTCCCCAAAACAAGAATTTTGCTCCTTCTAAATCTGCTCAAAAGAGAACGGTTAAAAATAATTCCTTTAACTGCTATTACTGCGGGAATAAAGGACATTCTGAGCGAAGATGTCGTTATCGGTTGAGGAATGAAAAGCTTCATAACATTCTTACTTGGATGTCTAAAGAAATCATTAAACTGGTTTCACACATTGTTGGAAAAGGCATTTTAAACACTCAAGGAATGTACTGTTATAAGTCCTTTCTTAATTGTATGTTCAAAATAAAAAACGCCTACAATGGAAGAAGAAAGAGTGGCGAAAGGGTGACTGACCCTGCAAGAAGAAAAAGGCATAGGAGAAAGAAATAAAAGTTGAGTTCCCCATCTCTCCCTGAAGAAAGCTGCAAATCCAAGACTTCCACTCCAGATTTCTTATATATCAACAATCGAGTCTCAGATCTAAAAATCAGTATAAACAGACTCAAACGGAGCATCAAGAAAACATGGAAAA
>NW_020641587.1:0-634 GCF_003573695.1 Papaver somniferum
GATAAACCGATTATTAATTGGATCCTCCTTTACCGAAACAAGTATTGTGCACGCCAAAGATTTATATAACCAAGTCAGAAATCTTCTATCTCTTCTTCGTCTTCAAATCTTCTTAGATCTTCAATAAACACCTGCACACAACTACTTGAATCTTTTGTGATCAATCACGCACAAAACAGAGTCTGTTAACAATGGATTATCACAAGATCGTCTTTAGCACTAACAACAGTCTAAATATCCCAGTTGAAAAGGCGAGGGTACCCAAATATATCTCAAGCTAAAACTTTGCCTACCTATAAGTCCTTTCTCCGAAAGTGATCGTCTATGGACTGAGTCGAGACAATACAACTAATTGGTTCACACTTCGTGTGATCGTCTATGGATACGAGATCGATACAATACAACAACTAATTATGTTTACTTGATACAAAGGTTCGGACTTAACCAAACACAATACGATTTCTTATCAAGTAAATAGGAATTAAGGTTTGTGTAATTTACTTTAATTATAATAAAACAATTATAATGCGGAATATAAAAGTAAATGACACAACAATATTTTTGTTAACAAGGAAACCGCAAATGCAGAAAAACCCCGGGACCTAGTCCAGAATTGAATACTCTCAGGATTAAT
>NW_020641587.1:645-1000 GCF_003573695.1 Papaver somniferum
TTTTGTTAACGAGGAAACCGCAAATGCAGAAAAACCCCGGGACCTAGTCCAGAATTGAATACTCTCAGGATTAATCCGCTACACAAAATTACACTAACTTCGTATAGTTGAGACCAAGTAAATAACCCTATAGTTCACCTAGTTCCTTTTGTATTCCCACGTCTCCAACTTATAAATAAGTCACGTACTTGGAACAATTCCTTTGGTTTGTATTCCAAATAGTAAAGGAATAACAAATCTGTTTGGTATCAACTCTATTCAACCAAGTGATATGAGTCGGACAAAGGATCTTCCGTTTATCTTAACATAAACTCATTCGTCGGGTCCTTAGATCTATCTTATGTTCAATCACCCA
>NW_020641588.1:0-459 GCF_003573695.1 Papaver somniferum
AGAAAAGAAAGTAAAAAGAAAGTGGAAATAAGAGTAAGAAGAGTATATAAAGGAGATTTTTTTTACTCGAAGAAATAAACATTATTAAGACGAAATGACGTGAGCGGTTGAAAAGCAGCGGTTACAGAAGACATGTCAAGAAACAGATGCAAGAAAGAATACGTGTGATAAATGCAGAATATGAAGAGATGAACAGCTGCGGCATTTCTCACATCATTCTCTACTTTGCAGAGAAGATATGAGAAGAGGCAAGATGTAGGATCAGAATCTCGCAACGATAGTATCTCAGCGAAATTATCAACTACACAACACAACAGCGTCGCAGAATAATTTCAGAAATAATACGATAAACGACGTCAGCTAGAATCACGAGAAAGATGTGATAGTTCTGCGAAAATTAGAAAGCTTGCGAAATTAACATTTGTAAGGTTGCGAGAATGTCGCAAACCATACCCGAAA
>NW_020641588.1:470-1000 GCF_003573695.1 Papaver somniferum
AGCTTGCGAAATTAACATTTGTAAGGTTGCGAGAATGTCGCAAACCATACCCGAAAATAATGGACAGATTAGTTGTCATCCACTATGTATTTCCCTATAAATAGTCGTTCAAGTTGTAAAGAAAAGAGAGAGATCTTTTTAAGTAATAAACAAGTAAAGAGGAGAGATAAAGTCTAGAGCAGAGGTCATTCTTGATTCCTTTATATTTTCTAGTAAGAACATTCAAAGATTGATCAATAAAATTAAGAGTGTAAATCTAAAAATGAGTTGAGTAATAATGAAATCATATGAGGGGTGTAGTATAGGATTTCCTGCAACTACAGACACTTGAACGTTGGTCTTTAGTACCGTTCAAGTTATTTCACATAATACTCAGGCTCGCGGATTTCTATCTGTTTGATTTACTGATTACATTGTGAAAGAGAGATATTAAAACTCTTCTTATATGCTTTACTCTAGATTGAGTCTGACTGTCTAGTTGATTCTCTAGAAAGTATATTGGAGTAAGTCCTCTCAGATTTCTAAACGAA
>NW_020641589.1:0-523 GCF_003573695.1 Papaver somniferum
GGTCCGCTGGTGGGCTTGAGACAGCAATACAGATAGGCGTTCCGCCTCTTTGGAGGCAATCTCCGCTGCTTCCTCACGAGACGCGGCCAACCCTTTGAAATAGTTGGTTTGTCCTTCCTGCTGCACTAAGGCAGATTGAGTCTTTTTAAGCTCATCATTTGCTGCGTGAAGCTGTCCCTCGAGTGCTGAAAACAAAAAATACCAAGGGGTTAAAACAAAGAAATAACAGAATCACACTCGATAAAACGAGGTTATACCTTAGACATTAGCCGAAGCCTCCTCATACTCATTGACAACTGCGTCCCGAGCCTCATCAAGAAATTCATATTCGGTGGATAGTTTCTTATAATCCGTTTGAAGGTTCATAAGAGCAAATTGACTGGCGTCTAAATCTACCTGCTTCATCGAATCCAAGTGACGAAGATGGTTGACTTCATCATTCACCTCCCCCATCCTTTTATGAAGTCGATACACATTCATCTCAAGATCTCTTTCAGACTCCACTTGGCGAGCAACATCCGCT
>NW_020641589.1:534-1000 GCF_003573695.1 Papaver somniferum
ATCCTTTTATGAAGTCGATACACATTCATCTCAAGATCTCTTTAAGACTCCACTTGGCGAGCAACATCCGCTCGAGACGCTGCTAGGGCTTTACTAAGTGCACCAACCTCGGCCCTAGCATTATCTATTTCCTCGGAAAGACGCAACATACTATCCCTAACCCCAGGTCCTAAGAAAGAACGAGCATGTTGTAACTCTCCTTCTAAAAAGCGCACTCTAGCCTCTAAGTCTGAAGCATGTTCTCGAGCATCACGCAGGTTGTCACGCGTCCATAGCAGCGTACCATTAAACAAACAACGGTCATGGTTGTACTTATTTTGCATATCAACCATCAGTGTTCGCTATTCATGCCACTCAGCTGTTAAGGCGATGTGCTCATCAACACGAGCATTCCACTTTACGGCTTCACTCTTCAACTTACCCACCAACTCTGCAATACGGGATTTCTGTTGTTCCCTTTCTTTCC
>NW_020641590.1:0-360 GCF_003573695.1 Papaver somniferum
CAAATAAAAGCACAAATATTGCTCAAGTTTATAGACATACCTTTTTAGATGAATCTAATTGAATTCTACAGCCTTACCGAACATAATCTGTGCGCCCCAATATTCGTGCTTCCCTCACCGTATCCATAGCAGGGCATTCCTTGGTGAGGATTCACTTACAACACAATCAAGTTATGTTGGGATGAACAATGTCTTGTTCACCACAATTGACCTTTGGATTATCATGAAAGGGATCACTTTTAGAGCCTTTCACATCCAATTCCATTTTTCCAAAAAACTTGTTAAGTTCCAACATCATGGATACTGCCTTCTCCATAGTCATGGAATTTTCTGGAAGATCATTCCTTTTCACACTCAAAG
>NW_020641590.1:392-904 GCF_003573695.1 Papaver somniferum
ATCACGGACACTGCCTTCTCCATAGTCATGGAATTTTCTGGAAGATCATTCCTTTTCACACTCAAAGCATCATTAGATTTCTTTGGTACCCACTTCTGAGTGTGTTTAGGAACAACCGGAACCTTCTTCCCATTATTCTCTTCAAGATTTCTCGGAAGAGAATTGGATTGACTATTCTTCTGTAAGTTAGTCTTTCTCCAATTGGGAGCATCGGATCTTGTCTTCGTATTTACGAAGTTATCCTTTTGATAATCATTACGATTGTGAAAAGGCTTCGTATAACGTTTATAGGAAAATCTAGGTTTATCACAACAACGATTTCTTTGCCTAAAGGTTGGAAAGTTACAACCTGTAATGTTAAGGGGATTAACCTTAGCATATGATCTTGGTTTCACAACTTCTTGTGATGCCCAAACAAGAACATCACGAAGTTTCTTATTCCTTATACGAAAACGGCATCTCCTTTCCAGGTGACCTTTATTTCCGCAATAGTGGCAAACATAAGGAATGTT
>NW_020641591.1:0-550 GCF_003573695.1 Papaver somniferum
GCTAAATCTCGGACTAGGATAGTAAGTGTAGTTGAGCTCAAAGACTCCATGGCGTATCATCATACAAGACGAAGATCTACTCAAGGAACCGGTGGAACTTCTCGACAAAAAGGTATGTGGAGACTTGAACTTATCTGTCACTCAAAAGTCTATCTATTCTATCTCCTACTCTTTGAGACAAAAGTCGTATGCTATATATATAGACTATGATTATATACATTTGGTATTTCGAGATGAGTATACCTCGCCTATCTACATCTCGAAATATGTGTTGGTAAGCTTTTCTCTGCGACCAAGTTTATCTTTACCTAGTGACGAAAGTCATGACATATTTCAATCACTTTGAAAATTGCTTTGACGAGAAATGGTGTAACAACTACATAACGTCCTTTAAGAATGTCTCAATGATTGGAATGAGAGTTTAGATTACATAACCAATGGTGGACATAAGCATTGTTGTGGAAACACATTTATGTATAAGTCCTATTCCTTGAACCAAAGTTTTCGAACTTTGTTGATCAAGAGAACCGGAAGAATGGCAAGTGTCAAG
>NW_020641591.1:561-1000 GCF_003573695.1 Papaver somniferum
TATAAGTCCTATTCCTTGAACCAAAGTTTTCGAACTTTGTTGATCAAGAGAACCAGAAGAGTGGCAAGTGTCAAGTCCGCGAACTTCTGAAGTTCTCAAACCCGAGAATTTCTGCTAGAGTTGACAAACTAGTGCGTGAAGATAAGTCCGCGAACTCAGTCCGCGAACCGGCGAAGTTCTCATCCCGAGAATTTCTGCCGGAGTTTGTAAACTCTGTCTGGTATCTTAAGTCCGCGAACCTAGTCTGCGAACTTGAGAAGGTTATATATCTAAAGATGATTTCTAAACTTAAACTTAAAAAGACTAAGGAATGTTATTTGCAAACCATGGCTATAAAAGTTCATGAACCAATTCGAGTGAATCAAATCATCTTTGCTTCAATTGTGTCTTGTGTAGTTACATAAGATTTTCTTGCAATTGAACAACTCTCTAACTAGTT
>NW_020641592.1:0-149 GCF_003573695.1 Papaver somniferum
AGAAACAATCTAAGTGGAACCATCATGGTTTTTGTTTGCTAGAAATCTTTAGGTTTGTTTTGGTGGAGTCGAGTCGGCCTTGTTTGTGGTTGTGTAGAATTCCCTTGCAATTAAGAATGTCGAATTGGTATGATAGAAGCCAATACAAT
>NW_020641592.1:349-546 GCF_003573695.1 Papaver somniferum
TAGATAAGGTTCAATCATCTTCGTACTATGATGATGAGGATAGCAGTAATAAAGAATCTGAAATATGTAGGCATAGTGATCAGGAGTCTAGTAATCCAATTGAGCTGTATAGTGATTATATTATTTCTAGTTCAAATCCATATAATTTTTATGATTATTCACCTATTCAAAAGGACGAGGATTTGATTAGGGATACC
>NW_020641592.1:557-797 GCF_003573695.1 Papaver somniferum
AGAGTCGAAGAAAGATGCATTTTGGTTGCTTTGTTAGTCTGCTTTCAATCTGGCACAAGATCTTTCTAGCACTGGTTTAACTCATCACACGTAATTAGTTCAGTTGTGTAGCAGATGTCCCTCTCATCTTTATCTCTCTCCTAATCCTATCCAGCTGTAAAGCAGCGGACGCATCTTACAATGTTTATCTAGCTGTGTAGCGGATATCTCTTTATCTAGCAGTTGTGCGGATGTGTCTCC
>NW_020641592.1:808-1000 GCF_003573695.1 Papaver somniferum
TTTAAGGACTCTGAAGATACGGAAATTCAAGAAATAATTAGAGGTCTATCTAGAGACACTGAAAACTCTAAGTTTGGGGGTGATTATCACTTCCCTAGTTCCTTACCTTTAACTCTCAGAAATTCCCTACACTTAGGACTTGATATCTGTGCCTCGACCATTTTACAAGATTACCTTCATACTCGTTTTCCC
>NW_020641593.1:0-552 GCF_003573695.1 Papaver somniferum
TTGGGAAGACATCTATACATAGACCAAGAACTTGTTTGGCTGGGATTCCGAGAATATTAATGGGCTTTTCGAGAAGGGACCTAAGTACCCGAAAAAAGAGTTCAAACTTGCAGATATTAGGAACATGTTTTTTGGGACAGAAAAGAAGGAAAAAGAAGGAGGTCTCTCTGATATGGAATGTCGCTATGCGGCGGCTGGGTATTTGTTGTATGTCCTTGCGTCGGTTATATTTCCTGACAGCAAAGGTAACCGGGTGAGCGCCAACCTTCTTCAGCTTTTGGATCCCTTGGAAGATGTGAGCAAGTACTCTTGGGGGACTGCCATAATTGCACACCTGAATGGTCAGCTTTCTCAGGGATCTCGCAAACTAACTTCTCAAATTAATGGGAATTTGGCTCTAATCCAGGTATTTGGATTGATGAAAGTTTTCTTATTTTTGTACATTTTAAAAATTTAATTATTTATGTTTATTTCATTGGTTGCTATAGGTGTGGATTTATGATCATTTCCCATCATTGATCAAAGATAATGAAGATGTGGAACTCAACCCAC
>NW_020641593.1:563-1000 GCF_003573695.1 Papaver somniferum
TATTTCATTGGTTGCTATAGGTGTGGATTTATGATCATTTCCCATCATTGATCAAAGATAATGAAGATGTGGAACTCAACCCACAATGGAGCAAAGGTAGTCCAACGGGAACCAAATACTTGTTCACTGGTTCTCAAGATAGGGAACAAACTGATGCGTTGATATAAATGCGTCAAAAACTTGACAACATCACGGCTAAAGAGGTAGTCTTCAATCCGTACAAGAACAATAGAGTTGGCGCAATGGAAGATGTCGTGTATTACCATGGCCCTTTGTTTCATCCTAACGGTTTTTCAATGTACAATCCGATAAGAATCCTGCGTCAACTTGGTTTTATTCAAGATTCACCCGATGAGGATTATGTACCTCCGTTCAAGCACAAGTTGGAAAAGTGCGAGGCTGACGAAGCGGGTATAAAGGTGGCTTATGAACCTAAA
>NW_020641594.1:0-181 GCF_003573695.1 Papaver somniferum
GGGCTGTTATCAGTAGGTTAGGTGAGTCAATTTCACTTTTTGGTGAAACCATAACTTCACTGATTTTTGGGGATTTTTCTTATATGTATAAAAAGGGGACTGTGGGTGTGAAATTGGCTTAGGCTGGAATAGCCAGTGTCCAGAACTGTTATGTTCTGTTAATGTTTTTTTGAGTCTCTTC
>NW_020641594.1:381-780 GCF_003573695.1 Papaver somniferum
ATGCTCATAGTGCCTGTGATTGATTGTTCTGTCAAAAGACAGTCAATGCTAGGGGCAAACTAGTGAGCAAATTAGTTTTCCTCCCATTCTAGATGTATGCATAGGATTTTCAACTCAACCTAGGATCACATTGTTTGGCTAGGACACAAGGGTGGATTCAAAGCCTTAGCTTAACCCACATTCTGTTTTCACAGTCACTTGCAACTTAACTGTTTTGTTACTTCTTCACACCCCTGCCCTTGGCTCACAGCCTTGGTTCCATGCTGTTTTGTCATCCTTGCTTTGATTAACTGTTTTGGTTCTTTGCAATTGACATTTTACTTTGCCCTGCTCACTGCCATAGTGCCTTGTCTCCATTTCTAGCTTAGGAAAACTTCTTGTATGCTCCCACTCCCTGTG
>NW_020641595.1:0-404 GCF_003573695.1 Papaver somniferum
TCTAGTAGTATCTAGTTCCTTTGAGTCAATTACTTGACAAACATAATTTATTAGCAATTACTGCAACATAGTTTTGAGTTCACAAATTTCATACATGCTTCTTCACAACAGGTAAGCATGCCTTAACCTATACATTGCCCAATCCATACTTACACGACCCAAAAATGATGGTGTAGCCTAATGCGATAAATTTATTAAGCTTTGAATCGAATAAATAAGTAATATGTTGGTCTTGTAACCTATAGGTATCACTGGACAAACCTTAATTTAGAAAATGAACGACATTGCCAATGTATTCCATATTTCGGCTACCTGCAATGTATCTTTATGTGTACTCTGATGGTGTTAAATTTGAGGGATATCTGCAATACATACGAATCCAAACATTGAATGTATTCTTATTT
>NW_020641595.1:415-1000 GCF_003573695.1 Papaver somniferum
AAATTTGAGGGATATCTGCAATACATACGAATCCAAACATTGAATGTATTCTTATATGTTCCTGTGTATGAATTTAATGTGTAAGCTATTTATAATATACTATAATATACTTTTAGATTTGTATTCATACCTCCATATCAATGCTACTGATTTCCATGAATTTTGATAACAGATTGCCCACCTTCTTTTATTATGGATCCTTCCCGTTTTTTTCTTTTTTTTTTCTCTTTGTCTACGTGCTTTTTGTGCCAAGCATTTTGCCTGTCAATTTTAAATAACGACCGGTATCGTAATTAGTATATTTTTTTAAACAAAATATTAGATACTACAGTTAATTAGAACGGTACCATCGACGGTTCTTTTGATGGTCGGATAACTTTTTTTTCTCTTTCTATTCGTCGACGTGCTTGTTGCCCCAAGCAGAATGCCTGTAAATTATAATCATAATAATCAATATTGTTTAATATCAGTGTCTTTGTTTACGAAATATTACTATGGTTATGAACCCAGGCTTTACCATTGATGCTTTATTTTCCGATTTGGCGCGACGTTCCCGTTGGGACCTTCGCATCCTTTCCTGTCAAG
>NW_020641596.1:0-376 GCF_003573695.1 Papaver somniferum
AAAAAAAAAAAAAAAAAAAAAAAAAAAAAAGAAACCTCTTTTCCTTTGTATCGTCATCCATCTTTAAAACGAAATTTTATTTCAATTTTGTGAAAGCTCACACATTATAGGATAAAGTTTTGATTTACATGAAAGCTCATAAACAAAATTTTATCACTGGAAACAAGTCCACGTATAAAAAAAAAAAAATTTCCTTCGTATTATCGTCATTCTTTAAAACGAGGGTTTATTTTGATTTTTTGTGAAAATTCACTCCTTTTACGGTAAAACCTTGGTTCACATGAAAGCTCATAAGCTAAGTTTTATCACTGGACCTAGGTCTATACATAAAAAAATCTCTCCTAAATCAGGGATTATTATTAGTTTTCAAAACTAA
>NW_020641597.1:0-1403 GCF_003573695.1 Papaver somniferum
TTCTGAGTCAGCCATGTTAAATACTTCGATGCATGACACAACTTAATTGCTACGTATTTAAGAACGTTGAGCGTGGAGGCACATCCAACGCAATCTTTAGGTTGAGCATGCTATGAAGGCTAAATTTCTCCAAAGTTGCGAACAAATCAACCTTATTTTCGGTTACATACTATGGTCACGATTCTCAACTCTTTTAATTCAAAACAACATTAAGGCTTAAGTGTATTTGAACGAGCTATGTTTCCCAGACTAACCCATGACAAAGACATTGGTGAGGATGATGGTAAAGACGACGGTGGTTCTAAATCGAATAAAAGCTTCCTCTATATCATCAACTTCATCTAAGGATTCTTCTCCAATCCAAAGCTTGATCAGTTCTTCTTTCCAAATCGAATAATTTTCTGGGTATACGGAGAAGTATAAGAAACAAGATTTCAGTTTTTCGTTCTCTGAATAATCATAGCTGTACTTCATAATAGCTAATACTTCATCAGCCACACCTGAGAACACAAAATGAGGAAGAATTAAATTTCATTTTGTAGATTTTACTTACAAAACACATCACATATATATAGCTGAAATTAGAGACTAAAGAAGGTTAAAATTAAGAGTGGTTAAACTTTTGCTAACACACCGAACGATGAGGTCGGTTTGCAAGGAAATTTTTCGTTCTAACCGACGTGTTCAGCTTGGTGTTCTATGTTTTAGGGAGTTCAGTTAGAAAACTAGGGTTTCTCTAAACTACTCCTAACCGAATAATACTATATAACTAACATTTGAACTCTAATTTGATGATTTCTAATTGATTTCTCAATAAAAAAACAAATTAAAAGCAATGGATTTGTGGAAAATTCCTCCGAATTTATATATTGCTAAAATGTTTTGCGAGAAAAACACTTGCGAATTTGTACTTGTCGAAAGAAAGCTAATAAAAAAAATTAAATTGAAAAAAAATCATTTTTTATTTTAAAAAAAATAAAAATAAGATAATATAAAGACATTTTGGTCATTAATTAAAATACGTGGATAAAGAGTGGCTTCACTTTACTTCTAAATGTCCTACTAAAATTGAAACCATTGTCCCAAAAAAACAGTGGTCCCCGAAAAATGGTTCCAAAAAATTAGGGGAAAAAAAGAAGAGTGTTTTTGTGTGTTGAGAAGAAGAAGAGGAGTTTTTGTGGGAAAAGTTAGGGTTTTTGTGAATGAGTGATCCTATTGGAGGAAATGATGTTGGTGAAGATTCAAATAACAACCATGATTGTGTTGAGGGTGAGATTGTCTCAACTAATCCTATGGATTGGATGTTTGATGAAGAGATGTTAATAGAGGAAGCCATGAATAATGGTGCAAATGAAGAACCTATTACTCAAAATGAAGGAACCAATCCTCGAAATGAAGAACCC
>NW_020641598.1:0-411 GCF_003573695.1 Papaver somniferum
GTGAACATCTTATTTTATCATACTTATAAAACTATGGGAGGAAGAGATGATGGTCTTATACCATCAACATATAAGATATATGGTTTTAATGGTACTGCTAACAAGCCTAAAGGGGAGGTTACTATGCGAATTCCATTGAAGGGAATATCTTCTGAAATCTTATTCTGTGTCGTTGATGTAGAATCACCCTACAATGCATTAATTGGTCGACCTTGGCTACATGGGATTCTAGGTGTAGCTTCAACTTCCCACGAGTGTATCAAATTCCTCACCCAAGCGGTGTAGGAATCATAAAGGGAGATTGGGTTGAAGGAAAGAGGTGTTACGAAACTGAGATAGAATCTTGCGAAGGAAGAGCAAACAAGAAGGAAAATTGGCGACAAAAAATCAAAGAGACACAAAGAAGTGAGA
>NW_020641598.1:422-1000 GCF_003573695.1 Papaver somniferum
GAATCTTGCGAAGGAAGAGCAAACAAGAAGGAAAATTGGCGACAAAAAATCAAAGAGACACAAAAAAGTGAGAGGTTGATGGCGGATGCAGTCGAGAGAAAATAATAAAAAATGTTCCGAAACTAATGCTAGCTCAGAATAAAAATGATGAACATACCACTACCAAGGAAGCAGTAGCAGAAAACAATAAAGAAGCAGAGGATGACAAAGGTAATAAAAACAAGAAATGTATGAATGATTAAGTTGTTGCGACACTCTCGCAATAAGTAAAATTCTCAAGAATACATTTTATTGAATGACAAAATTGAGATTGCAAAATGCAAATACAATATGATGATATGCGAGACTCTCGCAGAGATAATGAATTTTACAGAAGACAACCAGAGAAAAATGACAAAAGAGAAAGGGGCGAACCTTTATGGCGTACACCCTAGTTCGCGAATACAATTTCGCAAGAGGAAAATGTAAGACCTAAAGTACGTCATATAAGGGGGTACCTATTGTATGACTCAGGGAAAGGCTACACCGCCACCGGAACCTGAGTCATGGAGATTTGGGGTCAATAAAGCCCATCCGGG
>NW_020641599.1:0-194 GCF_003573695.1 Papaver somniferum
CTAAAAAAAATTATTCTGAGAATGATAGATCAAGGAAAACTAAACCACTTTTTGGTAGGGCACCCACAATCCCAACCATTTCCACCACCACCAGAGCATCACAAAGTAAACACGATGAAAAAGAAGGAAACATTCTTCATAGAAGTTGGTGCAAAAGCAAAGAATCTATTATGTCACTCTATCGTACATTCATA
>NW_020641599.1:394-889 GCF_003573695.1 Papaver somniferum
ACTTGGTCGATTTTCATCCCACTACCTCGTGAATTCCTTCAACTGATTGCACGATTTGCTCACATTCCATCGTGTGTTTAAACACACGTGTCGTAGACCGCCAGACCAAAACCCTAAGTGATATCCCCCAAAGTGACACGATTGACGTCTCGTGGTATGTTAGTCAATTGATGACTTCGTGGTTTGATGGGACGATGAGTCCATGTAGTTGCTGAGTTGAACATGATGTTCTGAAACTCATGAATTGAACATGTCATGAGACAGAGGTATAGTTCTTACGATGAAGTGAGCAAGTATTGCTCATTCGATGGATCGTTGAATATTGATTGTTGAACCAATATTCCTTGGTTTGAGCAAATATTTATCATCTGAGCAAGTGTTGCTCATGTGATGAATTGTTGAATATTTGATCGTCTGAGCATGTGTTGCTCATCTGATGGATTATTGGCAGCGTACCAAAAATATTAATTAGAATACTGGTCGTTGAACCGAGCA
>NW_020641600.1:0-471 GCF_003573695.1 Papaver somniferum
CCAAAGAACTCCCATCCTACTGAATATGAAAACAACCCAACCAACTACTAGGCCGGTAAATAAGAGCATTTGAAGAAACACCAGACTAGGCACATACAAAATTGATTTGTTCAACCACTATTGATATTGGTATGAAACTGCTTATTTTCTCAGCTAGTAGAATAAACAAACCTCAGAGAAAAATATATGCGTGTATGTGTGTGTCTTTATCATGCGATAGAGTCACAAAACAAACCTATGAGAATAATATATGCATACCTTAAAATATGAGTTGTAAAATGGTCCACCAAATCCAGAACACGATGACATTCCAAATTGATTTGTTCAACCACTATTGATATTGGTATGAAACTGCTTATTTTCTCAGCTAGTAGAATAAACAAACCTCCGAGAAAAATATATGCGTGTGTGTGTGTGTCTTTATCATGTGATAGAGTCACAAAACAAACCTATGAGAATAATATATGCATA
>NW_020641600.1:482-1000 GCF_003573695.1 Papaver somniferum
TGTGTGTGTCTTTATCATGCGATAGAGTCACAAAACAAACCTATGAGAATAATATATGCATACCTTAAAATATGAGTTGTAAAATGGTCCACCAAATCCAGAACACGATGACATACCTTAAAATATACTTCATTATGACCATCTACGAACCAAAGAAAAAAGAAGATTATAATTAAGCAAGAAAAAAATTAGTCCTTGGAAATCTTCGTTCTTAAAATAATAGAAGTAGTATTAATGATTTTCAATTTATATAAAAAACAGACTGCACTGTTAGTCTTACAAAAAGAGCTTAATAGGTAACGTGACATTTTAAAAAAAAACATGGAGCTATAGATTTTGCATTTTTCCTTAATCCAACCTCCTTTGCAGGTGCCACAAAGATTAGGCTTCCTACATTTCTCCTTTTTTAATTCTTCTATAAAGTTTTTTTTTTTTTTTGATGATGAGTAGTTACATAGATCTTGATTACCAAAACAAAGTAAGCAGAGCTTATTTTCTATTTTAGTACTCAATATTTA
>NW_020641601.1:0-445 GCF_003573695.1 Papaver somniferum
CTTCTTCCGCGCAATGGACCGGCAAGTAAGTATTTATCGTTGCGGGGAGGTTTCGAAGGAGGAGTTATCGTGATTTCAACCTTGTCTTTCGTTTTCTTGTCACTACATTCCAAACACGATTTTTTTTTTATAAGACATCAACTTTATCTCTATCAGTTAAAGAGTCGTCAATGATATGCTCTAACAAACTAACGACTCTTCATTACAAAGTAACGACTGTAATTTATAAGGTAACAACTCTTTGCAAAAATTGGACAGTGAGGATGATTATGGTCCTTAAAGGGTCGTTAAAGATTAAACTTGGGTCGTCAAACAAGTAACTGCCGACCCTTTAAAAGAGATGACGACTCTAGGGATTATAGATTACTGACGACTCTAGTCTAGGGATTATATACTACTGACGACTCTATCGTTTTCTCCAACAGAAGGCAGTTCAAGTTCAATC
>NW_020641601.1:456-1000 GCF_003573695.1 Papaver somniferum
CTAGGGATTATAGATTACTGACGACTCTAGTCTAGGGATTATATACTACTGACGACTCTATCGTTTTCTCCAACAGAAGGCAGTTCAAGTTCAACCCAGAGTCGTTACGCACTAATTTGGGGTCGTCAAACTACAGTCGTCATCTTCAACCTAATATGGCGACGACTCTATTCTAGGGCACAAAAGGTCGAAGTAGCAGAACAAGGGTCGTCATATTTACACTAACAGGTTAACGATTTTTCATAGAAAAAGCATGCAATGTAAGAGCCGTTAGGATATTATTTCTTCGATACTAACGACTCTCACTCTGTAACTTCTATTTTTCAGTTACCAATCTCGATTACACAATCAAAAAACAACCAAAACATCGAATAGGAGGTGGGTTTAAGTTTACGTACCCTCTAATTGGAGCCATTCCCTTTTTGGGTTTCGATTTGCTTGCTTCAGGAGCTCTTCGCACGTACACCTTTGCATTCACCGTATCTACAAGATTAGGAATTTGAAGTGCTTTGCGAGCGGTTTGCTTTGTTTTAGCCATATTTGT
>NW_020641602.1:0-406 GCF_003573695.1 Papaver somniferum
TGTACCATTCACCACAATTTGAACATGAAGAATTTTGTACTCCCATGAATTTAGACTCCACCACAGAAGCTTTCAGACTTAGTGAGCAAAACTTCGATAGATCTACATCACGAATTCAGGCATATTTAGATCAGATTTTGCTTCACCTACAAAAGGAGGAAATTCATGAGGAAATGTATGTTGTCCCTAATGAAGTGTATAGTCCCATTCATGTAAATGATGTTGAATATGAACGTAATTTAGAGGAACATGAATCGACAAATGACACCATCACTGTTAATGAGGACTGATGGTTTTTTCAAATGATGTTGTAAAAGTGGTAAAAACTGGGTTCTTTTCAGACTTGTGAAGAAAACAATTTTTATAGATTTAAATTAAACAAGCAACTAAATAAAATAATTCAAAG
>NW_020641602.1:606-830 GCF_003573695.1 Papaver somniferum
ATTTCTGATTTAAGGGAAGTATGTGTTGGTACTATTGATCTTATCCATGAAAATAACTTAGAAGTACCAACTTTCTTACCTAAATCGCATATTGAGATTATTCCACCCAACCTAGATTTGGGGTGTAACAAAACTTTTAAACCAAATTTTCTGAAAATTCCCAACCTAGGATTGGAACTGTGTGCCTCCCAAGTCCTTTTGGACTATTTTGCATCAAAATACAA
>NW_020641602.1:860-1000 GCF_003573695.1 Papaver somniferum
GAGTTAGACCTTGTGCATGATGAACCCCCAAAACTGCGAGATTTTGTATCCAATAGTATATCTAGTGTAAAATCCAGGTTTAGGGGTAGCTCATTTGGTTTTTCACTCTCACTCGCATTTCAGTCCAACTATAGTGTTTT
>NW_020641603.1:0-346 GCF_003573695.1 Papaver somniferum
TCGATGCATATTCTAACCCCTCCATTTTTCTTAGGAACAATGACCATGTTGGAGATCCAGGTAGGATACTTGACTTCCTTGATAAATCCTGCGTCTAGTAGCTTCCGAAGTTCTGTTTCTACTGCCTCATGATACTCTGGAGCCACTTTTCGTATTTTCTGCCTGAACGGGGGCGTGCCCGGTTTGATGCGTAGTTCATGTTGGATTACTTTTGGGTTAATCCCAGGCATATCTCCTAACTTCCAGGCGAACACATCCGCATATTCCTTAAGTAATTTGGTTAAGGAATGTTCTCTTCCTTCGTCCATTATGGTCCCGATTTTGATCATCTTCGGGTCTTCTTCCG
>NW_020641603.1:546-1000 GCF_003573695.1 Papaver somniferum
CTTGGGCACGCTCCCATGAATTTCAACAAATAGGGGACTCATTCGGTCTAAGCCCCATTTGTAGCAATTGATGCTTACCACTGGATCCACGCTCCCTATGGCTTGGCAGATCTTGTGCCATATGTTAGTGTACTCCCTCGTGGTTTCCTTGTAGCCAATTGCTAGTGAAAAGAGCTTATGCATCCCGGTGTTTACAGTCTTGTTGTACATGTATGTTCTTAAGAATTTCTCTGCGAGTTGGTCGTATGAGTGGATGGAGTTTGGTGGCAGATTATCAAACCATGATAACGCCGATCCCTTCAGGCTTGACGGGAAGTATCTGCAGAGTACGGCGTCGTTCTGACCCCATCTAGCTAAGACACGGTTGTAGTACCGAATATGTGCAGCAGGGTCGCTGGATCCATCATAGCATTCGAACGTTGGGACAGGGCATTTCAGTGGAATAGGGGTGTTG
>NW_020641604.1:0-423 GCF_003573695.1 Papaver somniferum
CAACCCACGAAAATATTTTATTTGGACCCATTTATAGATCCTGAACCTGAACCACAACTAGATGTAGTTGTCTTAAACAAGAAACTAGACAAGGGTGTGCTTTATTTGTTTATTTTCTTGACAGGTTGCAGATTCCTTTTACTTGTGGTAGCTCTATTTGGTTTTGATGACCCACAGATATTTCGGCTATTATTTTATGATTCTATGAGGTGACTAATCCTTTCTTAGTCTGGCTGAAAACGTTAAACTTAGCACTTCTTGGGAGGTAACCCATTCTCATGCAACACGGTAATATCTTTCCTTATCTCTTTTGCTTCAAATGGTAACAGTTTCTCCTTGTTCATGCTTTTAATTTGATCTTTAGAACATTGAGGACAATGTTAGATTTAAGTTTGGGGGTATAGGAGAAACTTTTTAGTTGCA
>NW_020641604.1:623-1000 GCF_003573695.1 Papaver somniferum
CCTTCCAAGGTTCTGTGTAGATAGCTAGGGTCTGGAGTAAAAAGGTTTTGTGGGTATACCTCTGGTAAGCCCTCCGGAGACAACACTCCGCCACTAGAGCCACCTAGGGGTTTAAAGGTTTATTGCATACGCTAAATGCAATCGATGATGCCTACGACAGTGAGTTAGGATTTTATTTCTATTTTATTTTTGCTCGAGGACTAGCAAATAATAGGTTTGGGGGTATTTTATAGACACATTTTTGTGTCTGATATAATCTAAATTGTATATATTGTTAGTGCTCGATTTTGTATTTATTTTGGCTTTTTATGTCTTTGTAGGTGTTTTTGGAAAAATAAGATTTTGCGGCGAAATTGGCTCGAAAAGTGTTTTTTGCG
>NW_020641605.1:0-186 GCF_003573695.1 Papaver somniferum
AAATGCACTAGGGGATTTGAATTCACCTTATGGCCTAGCTAGGCAGCATCAATCTAGTTTATGCTCTTGTCCCTAATGGACAAAGGTGGAGGCTCATGCCTTCCTTATAATCCAGGGCATACATAGATGGAAAGTTAATCAGATAAGCTCACTAGCATCACCCCTAGCATTGAGTGTCTTCTTACA
>NW_020641605.1:380-652 GCF_003573695.1 Papaver somniferum
TGATGTTTGACAGGAACTTCAGAGTTTGATGCACGATGATGAGGCGACCGTAGGATGATGTGATGGATCCTATCTGACGGTTCTCATGGAAATGGGTATGGATATTGGAAATGGATTTGGGTAAGGGTTTTGGGCCTTGGGTATGCCAACCCCGTATCTTCTTTAAGAACAATTCTTCCTCTTCAAGCCCACTTCTAGTTTATCCGGCTCTTGCAAACATCATTCTTTGCTGCCTTCCTGCGGGAGTCTTGACGGTTTCTTTGCTCTTTTCG
>NW_020641605.1:852-1000 GCF_003573695.1 Papaver somniferum
GTTATGACTACTAATCACCAAGAGATAGTTTCTCAGGCTAAGAACCAAGGTCGAAATCTAGCTAGCTGTCCGGACTTTACGAGAATTGTGAATGAGTTGGAGGTATTTCACAATTACTCGCGTTGTACATCAATGGCATACACCCTCC
>NW_020641606.1:0-355 GCF_003573695.1 Papaver somniferum
ATGCATCACCTGGGTATAATTTACAAGTAGCAATTGACCATTTTCAGGATTTTGATGATCTAAAAATTAGGGAAATTGTAGCTAGTCTATCTAGAGACCAAAATTCTAAGTTTGGGGGTGGTTATCATCCATGTGCTTTAACTCTTATAAAGGTCCCTCACTTGGGACTTGACATACGTGCCTCAACCATTTTACAAGATTATCTTCATACACGTTTTCCCGAACCTAATGATGTCCAAGAAGAAGTTCAGTTGTTAGAAACCCATCCTCTGGTTGATGTGGTTTGCCCCAGGCTATGATACCCAGATTGACTTTGTTTTCCCACCAAATAGTTTTCTTCCAAATTGGGAACGTT
>NW_020641606.1:555-736 GCF_003573695.1 Papaver somniferum
GAATAATTCAAAAATCAAAGTTGAAGTTATAAGAGCAAATGATATAAGTTGTTAGAATCCATGATACCAAGACATCACAAGTTGCGAAGATCCAAGTTTTGAAAGTCCTTCTCTCATGGCCATGTAAATTTTTGTCTTGTAATTTTTTGTTCATCAAAAAAAAAAACAAAAAAAACAGAAA
>NW_020641606.1:747-1000 GCF_003573695.1 Papaver somniferum
CGTCGTCCCAGTGTTGGGTTTTAGCTCCTCATGATGAAAACACGCTCAAAATATATTTTTATAGCTCAAATGGTGTTTACAATGGAGAGAAAAGGAGAAAATGGTGTAAAACTGTAATCTGCGACGCACAAAAAGCGTCACAGAATGAACGATAAAACACAAGTGCTGCTGATGTTTAGACTGCACTGCGACCCACGGCTGTGCGTCTTAGACACTGCTGATAAACCACTGTCCTTGCGAGTCTGTTCTTCGT
>NW_020641607.1:0-500 GCF_003573695.1 Papaver somniferum
TGTCTTCACGGCTTGAAAGAGTTGTTAAGCTGCTGATAGCAATTTAATACTTCACAATGTTGTAGGTCTGTACTGATCGAGACCTTTCCATGCATGCCCTTTGAAATCACCATCACTAACCGAGATCATCTCGGGCCGAAACGGACAACACCACTTCGTCTCTTCTCTTTGTACCGACACACCCAGCTCCCATAGTAGACTAGGCAAAAGTCACTACTTCTGTTGCAGTAATCACAGTCTGCATTAACAATCCTTGTATATTCGTTTCTTCCCTCGTCTGTATCCTTTCCATGGCCTGACTCCATCTCGGTGATGAAACAATTGCAGCAGCCAATACGATTTCATCTCTGCAAATTTAGAGCAGCCATCGCCTGCACTTCTTCAACTCGTTGCTTTCAATGATTCATCACCTACACATCAGTTCTTCTCAGGCAGCTGCGATCTTCTTCTCCCTGAGCAGCCATCAAGAACTTCTATTAACATTACCTTCAGCTGATCGT
>NW_020641607.1:511-1000 GCF_003573695.1 Papaver somniferum
ACACATCAGTTCTTCTCAGGAAGCTGCGATCTTCTTCTCCCTGAGCAGCCATCAAGAACTTCTATTAACATTACCTTCAGCTGATCGTTCCAGGTCACAAGCAACATTTGTTCGAAGTCGCAGGCACACCATAAATAAAACCCATATGACTAACATCATCAGCTCCTTGTCTTTGCGAAAACACGTCCCACTAATAATTTTCTTATGTCTCCAAATGTAGTTCACCTGGTCGACATCAGGGAAATAAAAGCATTTCTTTCACCTGCTTAACTTCTGGCCGTGAGTGTGGTGCGGACTAATAAGTACAAGAGGTTAAGATAGTGGGCTCTTTCTCCATTTTGTTGACTTGAGAGGTTGCATTAGTAACTTTCGTCTCAACTGCCTTATAAGCTTGTAATATGGCTATTTATCCTTCCATCACCAGAATTGTTTCTACTTTCTATAAAAGCACTGAAAAAATATTATTAGCCAAAGTATCGAGTCCTAACT
>NW_020641608.1:0-847 GCF_003573695.1 Papaver somniferum
TTATCATTAGGGTTCTATAATTTTGTGCTGGATCCTATCATTTGTCATCAGAGCAGGTTAGGTCTTCAAAATTCTTAGTAAATTTTTTTCCAGTGGTTTTGAGAATGACAGTTCAACAACTAACCGAAAGGGTTGACAGTCTTGTTGAGAAAATAGATACAGTAATCAAAGGGATGCAAACAGATCGGTTAGAATCCAACACAAAGTTTGATTCTATCCTCACAGAGTTAATAGAATCGCGTGCAGCCTCTCGCCAAGATATGCTCACTCTACAACTCTTTTTCAACGTCAAGCTAATCCAAATAATAATGTACATCATCCTGGTGCAAACAATAACATTCTTGGTGCAGCTGCGAATGGTCTTTTTATTTGAGCAAGTTCTGTTAGTTTGAAGTTTCCGACTTTTGATGGAGATGATCCTGAAGGCTGGTTTTTCAAGGCAGAACAATACTATACTCTTCATGGCATCGTCGAAGCTCAAAAAATACCATTAGCTTCTGTTTATCTCACTGGAGATGCAATTTCTTGGTATCGCTGGCTCAATGAAGCTTTAGGGGAACTATCATGACAACAATTTGTTGGAAAACGATTAATAAAAAATATTTTTTTAAAGTTTTAATAAAAATTATAATTTATTATTTTCTTTTGTGAATGAAACTTATTAATTCCACATTGTGGAGTTTCCAATTTTTAGTAGTTTTAAGAAACTATATAAACCTTTTAGTCCCACATCGGGGAGTTTTTCTTCTTAAGTTGTATTTGTCAATTATATAAACAAATTCACTACTTTTGTAAAATCTGTGGGAAAGGGTTGCTCTATATTTAGAGGGACCCCTAAGGGAAAAAA
>NW_020641609.1:0-289 GCF_003573695.1 Papaver somniferum
ATGAACAATGGAGTTCGGTTCTTTCTTTCGTCAAATCGGGTAATCTCTTTCCTTTCTCTCAAAACTCAACATGTTCTTCTGATTTGTCCAAGTTATAAATCTGTTTATCTTTAGAAACATTAAGGACAATGTTTATTTTAGGTTTAGGGGTGAAAAGTAGATACCGTGATATCATGCTATAATTGAAAACTAAACTCCTTCTTCTTTTTGAAAAAAATCAAAATGAAAATAAAAAAATATAAAATTGAAAAAACATAAAAATGGAGCTCATTTACCTTGAAATGTTGAC
>NW_020641609.1:300-528 GCF_003573695.1 Papaver somniferum
GTATTTTAAATAAAGTTTGGATGGAATTACGGAGCGAAAAGAGCAGAAAAGTGGTGGAAGCCGAGAGGAATTACGCAAGGAAGCCGCGAGGAATGTTGTGCACAAAACCAAAAGGATAGAAATGGGCTTAACAAGGAAGAATTGTTCTTAAAGAAGATATGGGCTTGGCATACCCAAGGTCCAAAACCCTTACCCAAACCCATTTCCTATATCCATACCCGTTTCCCT
>NW_020641609.1:539-781 GCF_003573695.1 Papaver somniferum
CGCACGTGCACGATCTACCAATACATGTATAGCCTCATCCTTGAGGTGTTCTATCGGAAGTCACGATTGCCAATCGCTTTAGAATACTTAACGAAACTTGACTAGCTTGTTCTTTGGTTGGTTGGGATAAAAGGTGGAGGTTACGTTAAGAAAAACAACCATCGAATTTAACTGGGTGCATCAAAAAGGGCTACCTCTTGCTAAGAGTCATGTAATTTTTTTGTTTCCTTTTGTATATGTAT
>NW_020641609.1:792-1023 GCF_003573695.1 Papaver somniferum
TTAACACTACAGCACCTAACCCCATCTTGAGCCGTCAGTTTCGTTGTATCAGACATCCGACGGTCGGTACCAGCCTATTCACTTGTAGCCGTTAGATCTATCTATCATTTCCGCATCCCACGGCTCAGCTTCGCTGGACATCGAATTGGCTACACCCGCTTCACACTGTAACAACCTACACCTATACCCATCGCCAAACACTCCCCTCCTTCTTTCCATCGAACCCATCTT
>NW_020641609.1:1034-1296 GCF_003573695.1 Papaver somniferum
AAAAAAAATGATATATTTATTCAGAAAAAAATCAAAAAAGAAAAGAAAAAAAAGAATCAAGTATTTATCAATTCCATCCTCTCTTGTTCCAAAAATAAAAGAGAGTAGTCAATGTAAATAAGAGTCATGTAAAGAGTCATCTTTTGTGTATTTGTGTTATAAGCAAGGAAGGGTGTATGCCATTGATGTACAACGCGAGTAATTGTGAAATACCTCCAACTCATTCACAATTCTCGTAAAGTCCGGACAGCTAGCTAGATTT
>NW_020641609.1:1307-2406 GCF_003573695.1 Papaver somniferum
ACCATCACTCTATCTACCTATTACATCAACCTCTCGATCTTTTTCTCTCTGAAACCCTAGTTTTAGTGGTTGATGAAATAGGTTAGGTTAAATATGAAATTGGAAGCAACAGGAGATGTAGGAGACGCACAAGAGGGATGGGTCGAAATCAAAATCAAATTTCAGAGAGTTGGTATGATTTAATTTCGATTTAGGTGAAACCCTAATTTTTGGGGATTTTGATATTTTTATGTTGCAACTATAAATAGGGATGTGTGGGTGTTGTAGAAGGTATGCCTGGATTAGCCAGAGCATCAATAGGAATAGTTTAGGTTTTATTTTGTAATTTACATTTCCATGAACTGTTAGTTTTAGGGTTTGTCAATCTTTCAGTTCCACAATTTTCAATTCAAATGCACTGTTAAATATTTGTTGTTCAGAACTCCAACATGTTTTGAATGTGATTGTGTGATTGTTACAATTTTCATTAAGCTCATGTTCATGTTATGTTCTTATGTTAGCATCAGTAGGATAGTTTTATACATTGTTGTCTGACAAACAACATGTTTAAGAACTTCATCATGTTTTAATTCTACTACTAAGGCAGAGATGAAACTCTAGATAAATATAACCCTATTGTATGAGCACTTCTTCTCCATGACAGTTTGATGACAAGCATGTTTTAATTTCCGAAAAGGCTATATGAACTGAATGTAGTATAATCTTAGATTGCTTGTACCTTAGAAAGACAAGTAATGCTAGGGGATTGACATATGATAGCTGATATTAAGGCATCGCTATGATAGGAGAAGACTAGTATATCATCTTAGAGAATTATATGCATCTAGGGGTGGAATTGAAGCCTTAGTTCTCACCTTATCCCTTAGCTTTCATCACTGCCCTTGGCTCACAGCCTTGGTTTGTTTGTCTTTGTTTCACTGTTTCTTTGTTCTCTGTCACTGTTACCTCATTGCTTTACTTACTGCCTTGTTAATTTAGATAACTAGCTTAAAAACTTCAACTATACACCCTAGTCCCTGTGGAAATGACCCGTTCTTGCACAAGCTACAATCGACACCGTGCACTTGCGGTTAACAAGTAGGCTTCCTCTTGCTCTTAT
>NW_020641609.1:2417-2910 GCF_003573695.1 Papaver somniferum
AGTTCTTGCACAAGATACAATCGACACCGTGCACTTGCGGTTAACAAGTAGGCTTCCTCTTGCTCTTATTTTCTGTCCCCTTTCAAAGCCTACCACTTGTATAATAAAAAAATATAAATGTTACAATAAAGTCGTTTTAAATTTAGCGGTTAAAAATAGAGATAAGCAGCGTCTAACACTGTGATGGCCGACTTAGTATGAGCCGACAAAGGCTAGTCCTATCCAACGAATATTATTCCAATCCCTATAAATTCAATCAATTTTAACTCCAAAATCACACCATATATATCATTCATTTCAATCACTTCTAGACTACGCCCAAATGACTCTCCCTTACTTTACTATGGAAGAAGATGTTGCTCTCCTTCGATGTTGGCTATATATTGTAAGGGGAAATATGACCAATCAATATTTATGTGAAAGTGTATTTCAAAGCTTTGTAGCATTGAGTAATGAAAATTTAAAAACCAACAAGAGACTTTAAACTAAGATT
>NW_020641610.1:0-328 GCF_003573695.1 Papaver somniferum
TACAACCAAGAGATAGGCGGTGGCCACCATATCCACTTCGGCATCACTTAATGGTCCTAGCATTTCTTTCTCGGCAGTACCTTTGAACATCTTGATCAACTGACTCATGTTAAACTGTCTAACTTTGTAAGAGAAGCACTTGTTGAACTCAATGTCTGATGTCTCTTTATCCCACCAAAACACTTGTTACATGGTGGGCCCGGAGATGTGTATAAAAATGATGCGATGAAAAACGGGCCTACAGTAATACCGCAAGTGCACGGTCGTCAGTTGTAGCTCGTGCAAGTACGGGTCGATCCACAGAGATTGGGTGTGTTTCGGAAGTGTT
>NW_020641610.1:528-680 GCF_003573695.1 Papaver somniferum
TCCAATAGCAAATGAAATGAAGCAGATGCAGATGCAAATGCTATGAAATGAAATGCAAAATAGCTAAGAAAAACACAGATAAAACACAGCACCAATCCCCGGCAACGGCGCCAAAAACTTGTTAGGTCCGGACTAGTGTATAAAAATGATGC
>NW_020641610.1:880-1000 GCF_003573695.1 Papaver somniferum
GGGGGCGTTTGGTAGAGGTGTAGGGTGTTTGGTACTGTAGTGTTGAGCGGTTTCAGCGAGGGATGATGTTTCGCGATCTGGTCCGTGGGATGTGATGATGGTAGGTAGATCGGATGGCTA
>NW_020641611.1:0-251 GCF_003573695.1 Papaver somniferum
TTCCTGATCACTATTCCCACACATTTCTGATTCTTCATCAACACTATCTTCATCATCATAATATAATTTTTGACATTTAATCATTCTCAATCTTTGTTCTAAACTAGGCGGTATATTTTTATAATACTTCTCGTAGATCGTTAGAGGTGATTCATTGCTAACCGTTGGAACATCCCAATATCGTTTCCCTTGCATATATTCACCAAGAGTCATTTTCGAAGACGTCTCTTGATAATGAGAATTTCTACTCA
>NW_020641611.1:262-519 GCF_003573695.1 Papaver somniferum
TTACAAAAATTTCCTAATACAATTCTAAAAAAAATTAAAAATTAAAAAAAAATAATAAAACTAAATCCTAAAAAATTATTTGTCTTCTTTTTTTCTTTTCTTTTAGCTTTGAGCTTTGTTCCAAGTCCTTAGTGTACAATCTTCAAACCTGCAAATCAAAGACACAAACAAAGAAACGTAAAGAAGGACAAATGAAAATAATAAAAAAATAATAAAACCTAAAAATTCTACCTTAGCACAAACCCGCGTCGGCGGCG
>NW_020641611.1:530-668 GCF_003573695.1 Papaver somniferum
AAACAAAAAGCATGATGGCTCCACTTAGATTGTTTTTAGACCAGCTTCTATCTTTCGAAAGGGAATTCGTTGCAATTTGAGCAAACCCCTCTGGAATCAATCCGAGTCAAAGTAAGTTGAATAGAGGCGATGGAAGCT
>NW_020641611.1:868-1000 GCF_003573695.1 Papaver somniferum
ACAGGAGATTCGCGAGTGTTTCGATGGACTTACCTCCCGTACCAGACGGGGGATGAACCGTTGAAGTCGACTCAGGCCACGACTCCTATGTCATGTACGAACCCGAGGGGCCGAGACGATATAGTAATCGTC
>NW_020641612.1:0-332 GCF_003573695.1 Papaver somniferum
GACGGGTACACATGCTAATTCCAAATGTGTCTCCTTAAAAGTATTGTATTTAGATGCAAAATAGTCCAAGAGGACTTGAGAGGCACACAGTTCCAAACCTAGGTTGGAAATTTTCAGAAAAGTTGGTTTGACAATATCGATACAAACCAAATCTAGGTTGGGTGGAAGGCCATTATATTGTGACTCAGGCAGGACGATATGCACATCATAATTAATCAAATAAATATCTCCTAAGTCTTCTACAAGTGTCACAACATGCTCACATTCATCAAATAAATTAGCAAGCCCACAATCAGAATCAACATCATCAACAGATTTATTCTCATGCATCG
>NW_020641612.1:532-899 GCF_003573695.1 Papaver somniferum
AAAAAAAGCAAACTAGTGTGACACAAAGCCCACTATTTGGTTGATGAAAATTTGGTTTTTAAAGGCAAGGGGCAAAGCCCATTTTGGTTTTTAAAGATGGGGAGCAAAAATTTGGTTTTTGAAATTAGAAGCAAATTTTTTTTTTTTTTTTTTTTAACCCAAAATTTAGTTAAGTTTGGTTCACAAAAGAGGCAAGCCCAAAATCCAAAAAGTTAAGTTTAGAGCAAGCCCACTATTAAGAAACTACAAGCCTAACAAACAACTAAATTACAAGCCCAAATAAAGAAAGAAATAAAAATAAAACTAATTATTACAAACCCACAAAAAAAAAAAAAAAAAATAAAACTAAAATTATTACAATCCCAAA
>NW_020641613.1:0-383 GCF_003573695.1 Papaver somniferum
TAAAAACTTATTTTCTGAAAGCAGAGGGAGAGCAGAAGAAGAGATGTTTCTCTGTTGTGTATCAAAAGAGCTCAAGACTCCTCCCTTAAATAGTGTTTAAGACGTTACAAACGAGAGGAAAAATGCATGCAACAAAACCATGCGTATGACAGAAATACTGGTAATGTTTGGTTAAAAACAGTGTTGCTTTTGTCAGGCTTAGAGCATTGTGTTGGTTAAAAACAGTGTTGCCAAAACAAATACGTACAGACAAGAAAGCCAGGACAAACATGTGCAGACAAGGAAGGCAAGACAAACACGTACAGACAAGAAATCCAAGACAAACATGTGCAGACAAAGAAGAAGATTCTTCTACATGTGTGTAAAACACGTACCAAAAGTTT
>NW_020641613.1:583-1000 GCF_003573695.1 Papaver somniferum
TTGTATACACTATTCTTTGCGCATCCAATAGCAGCTTGACTGTCACAGTGGATTGCGATCGAAGACACAGGCTTGGAACAGAGTGTAATTCCTCCCAGGAAACCTCGTATCCATTCAGCTTCCTCCCCAGCTTTCTCCAAGGCTATAAACTCAGACTCCATGGTGGATCGAGCAATACATGACTGTTTGGAAGACTTCCATGACACAGACGCACCACCAAGTGTGAAGATGTACCCACTAGTGGATTTGCACTCATCTGAGTCTGATATCCAGTTAGCATCACAGTACCCTTCTAGCACAACAGGATACTTCCCAAAACTTAAGCAATAGTTTGAAGTTCCTCTCAGGTACCGTAGAACTCTGTAGAGAGCATTCCAGTGATCCTACCCATGGTTGCAAGTGTACCTGCTTAATCTA
>NW_020641614.1:0-271 GCF_003573695.1 Papaver somniferum
AGGATAGTAAGTGTAGTTGAGCTCAATCACTCCATGGCGATTCATCATACAAGACGAAGATCTACTCAAGGAACCGGTGAAACTTCTCGATAAAAAGGTTTGTGGAAACTTGAACTTATCTGTCACTCAAAAGTCTATCTATTCTATCTCCTACTCTTTGAGACAAAAATTTGTATGCTATATATATAGACTATGTTTATACACATTTGGTATTTCGAGCCGAGTATACCGCTCCTATCTATATCTCGAAATATGTGTTGGTAAGCTTTTC
>NW_020641614.1:282-1000 GCF_003573695.1 Papaver somniferum
GAGCCGAGTATACCTCGCCTATCTATATCTCGAAATATGTGTTGGTAAGCTTTTCGCTTCGACCAAGTTTATCTTTACCTAGTGACGAAAGTCATGATATGTTTCAATCACTTTGAAAATTGCTTTGATGAGAAATGGTGTAGCAACTGTATAACATGCTCTAAGAATGTTTCAATGATTGGAATGAGAGTTTAGATTACATAACCAATGGTGGACATAAACATTGTTGTGGAAATACATTTATGTATAAGGCCTATTCCTTGAACCAAAGTTTGCGAACTTTGTTGATCAAGAGAAACCGGAAGAATGGCTTGTTGCCAAGTCCGCGAACTGCCGAACTTCTCATCACGAGAAATTCTGCTGGAGTTGAAAAACTACTTGCGTGTGTACTAGTCCGCGAACCCAGTCCACGAATCGGCGGAAAGTCTTTGCCGAGATTTTTTGCTGGATTTGTACACTCTGCCCGGTTGCTTAAGTCCGCGAACCTAGGGTGCGAACTTGAGAAGGTTATATATCGAAAAATGATATCTGAACTTAAACTTAAAAAATCTAAGGAATGCTATTTTCAAACCGTGGGTATAAAAGATCATGAACCGATTCGAGTGAATCAAATCATCTTTGCTTCAATTGTGTCTTGTGTAGTTACATATATTTCCTTGCAGTTGAACAACTCTCTAACTAGTTCAACTGAGTCATTTGAACTAGTTAGGGTGAAGAA
>NW_020641615.1:0-439 GCF_003573695.1 Papaver somniferum
AATTCTCGGCAAGCGAACTTCCATCAGTTCGTGAACTGAGTTTGCAAACTGAGTTCACTGACTTGGCAAAGCCAATTCTTCCGGTTTTTCTCAATCAACAAAGTTCGCAAACTTCGGATTAAGGAATAAGACTTATGCACATATGTGTTACCACACAATGCTTATATCCATCATTGGTTATATTGACCTAAACTCTCATTCCAACCATTGAAACATTCTTAGAGGACGTTATATAGGTGTTACACTATTTCTCGTCAAAGCGATTTTCAAGTGATTGAAACATTATGACTTTCGTCATTAGGTGAAGATAAATCCGATCAAAGCGAAACGCTTTACCAACATATGATTTCAAGATATAGATAAGTGAGATATACTCGGCTCGAAATATCAAATGTGTATGATCCAGTCTATATAACATACGACTTTTGTCTCATAAGAA
>NW_020641615.1:450-1000 GCF_003573695.1 Papaver somniferum
ATATAGATAGGCGAGATATACTCGGCTCGAAATATCAAATGTGTATGATCCAGTCTATATAACATACGACTTTTGTCTCATAAGAAGTAGGAGATAGAAGAGATAGACTTTTGAGTGATAGATAAGTTCAAGTCTCCAAATACCTTTTTGTTGATGAAGTTCCAAGGTTCCTTGAGTAGATCTTCGTCGTTGTATGATGAATCGCCATGAAGTCCTTGAGCTCAACTATACTTTTCTATCCTAGTCTGAGACTTAGCTATGTAGACTAGAAATCAACACTCATGGTTTTTATCACTAACATTGACAAACATGCTTGATATAGCAACGCTTGTGAGGTTGAACGAGATATGCTCTAGAAATATCTCCCTTTGTAAATTTTAGTGACAAAACTATTAATACATATGGAATACAAAAAAGATAAACTTTAGTGGCTCCTATTCCATAGTCTAATCTTCAACGTTCCCTGAAATCTTCGTCCTTCCAAGTACTCCAATGATCCCAAAGGTTGTAAGTTTAGCATCACCGTTGTTGAAGATCCGTAGCTATAACA
>NW_020641616.1:0-639 GCF_003573695.1 Papaver somniferum
TAATTAAATTCTTGACATGTTATGAATGGGTCAAATGTAAACACTTACAAATAAGATTATAATTGAGTATCATGCGAGTCAATACTCTCCAGAGCACATTCAAAGATATGGTTTATCGGAATAGTTACCTCGTCAGAGATCCTAGGAAGACACCTGTTCCTCTAAACAGTATAATCAACTGCCAGCGGCTCGTCTGTGATCTTTCGTCGAACACTTAACAAGCGCCATATTGGTGACTGGGAAATGGACCGCTCGTGTGTTTCTGAGTGGTGCCGTACTAGATAGTCGCAAGTCTGTTTGCATTAGTCTCTTGATCTCGGGAATGTAAGTTCAAGTCGCCTGGGTTCTTTCAATAGGTTCGGACTATTGTGGATTCCCCACCAGTTGAGTTTGTTCGGCCTTGTAATGCTCCATCCTTAAAAATGTCAGTAGAAGATTGAAAGCAAATAGAATTCAAGATTAACTGATAGGCCGCGGTGCATTGTTTTCAAAAGTGAGGTCTCGTTATAAGGGTACTAGGTATCACCCCCGCCTACGGTCCGGGCTCAACCTTTTAGAGTTCTGTCTATTGTTTGGTCGGTCTGCCAGTGTCTTCCTTTATTTTAGTCCATCTATAATAGTCGGGAGTATATTTAGTTA
>NW_020641616.1:650-1000 GCF_003573695.1 Papaver somniferum
GCCAGTGTCTTCCCATATTTTAGTCCATCTATAATAGTCGGGAGTATATTTAGTTAGTCCGGTCAATACCACAACGGTCCTGATATTTAGTTGGTCGTGTCATATTATACCGTGTTAGTTAGTCGGGTCACAATAGTGTGTTCAATTAGGCGGGTCATAGTAGCCGGATGAGACCGGGGCCTACGGCCCCGGCCGTGGATTAGAAAATTTAAAGGCAAATATGATATCCACATTAAAATTAGCCGTGATTAGGTAAAATCTATAGAGTCTTCAAATTAATATTTGTTTTTTCTTTTGGTAAAATCAGAAAGGATATTTATAGTTAGTGCATGAAAACTTTTAAGGAAACC
>NW_020641617.1:0-239 GCF_003573695.1 Papaver somniferum
GTATTCCTTGTGTTTTGATTAGGACTCGCTGATTTCAATTACCTTGAGTAATATCAAAAATAAAAGAGATATGTTAACTCCTTGAGATACTTTTATCTAGATTGAGTCTGACTGTCTAGTTGATTCTCTGGCAAAGTATTTCGGAGTTAGTCCACACAGATTTCTAAGCGAAATATTGGGTGGTGTTGTTAGACCCCCGCTTTTTCAGAACTAGTTATGGTGAATAAGAACAAGGTTAA
>NW_020641617.1:250-1000 GCF_003573695.1 Papaver somniferum
TAACTAGTTCATTTGAGTCAATTGAACTAGTTATGGTGAAGAAGAACAAGGTTAATATGAAATGCTCATATGGTTAACCTTTTGGGTTACTATGTTGAACCAACACACACGTACACGTTTGGGCACGGTTTTCACAAACCCAGTAAACGTATATCTCAAGTGTGTGTGGCAAGCTAAGTTTTCGATCTCATAGTTGAGAAATATTAGCTTGAATCTAAATTAGGTTTTCATCTAACGGTGAATATTGATTTCTTTGTAACTAAGGCAAGACCCTGATTTGAAGACTATATATAGGAGACGTTTAGCATTGGGAAAAACTAATCCCCACATGTATGTATGATACTAGTGTGCTCGCTAGAGTCGATTCTCCTTTAACCTTTGGTTTTCTTCTCTAAAACCAGGTTAACGACTTAAAGACTTCATTGGGATTGTGAATCCAGACCGATACTACTTTTATCGTAGTTGTGTGATCTGATCTTGCATCTTCTATCGTACGAGTACAATCTATTGATTGGATTGAGATCGTGAGAGTTCTACGATAGGCAAGATAAAGAAGTCACAAAAATCTTCGTCTCATTGTTTGTGGTTCCTCGATATCCTCTTGTGTAGTCAACAAAGATTGTTGAGAGGTGATTGATTAATCTAGGTTGTTCTTCGGGAATATAAGACCGGATTACCAATTGGTTCCTGTTTACTTTGATTTTCATATCTTAAGACGGAACAAAAACCTAGGTTTTTCTGTGGGAGACA
>NW_020641618.1:0-458 GCF_003573695.1 Papaver somniferum
AAAGATGATGATGACGACTCTGCTGCGAATAAAGATTCTCCACCTGAATCCTCTATGGCACAATTATCTGGTATCTTCTCTGATTCTTGGAAAGGGATGGAAGATAATTGCCTTGACATTACATGCAAAACTCTCGCAACTATTTGCGATACTCCTTTGTTGGATGGTGATAGTTCTCTTCGTGGGGTCTCAAGATTAGTGACTCTTAGCTTCCTAAATTCTCTCAATAGTTTGGTATGCCTTCGTCTTTTTACTTCTTCATTATTATGACTCAAAATTTCTTTTTATTTTAATTATTTTTTGTATTTTCTTCGCAGGCTGGAAAAGCTTCTTTCGTTGTTGCCTCAGATTTGGAGAGGAGATGCAAAATTCTTGAAAAGAAGAATCTTCAATTTCGTACGAAGAATGAAGAACTGGAAACTGAAGCTAAAGGTCTTCATGAGAAGAAAGGACAATTA
>NW_020641618.1:469-1000 GCF_003573695.1 Papaver somniferum
AGAATCTTCAATTTCGTACGAAGAATGAAGAACTGGAAACTGAAGCTAAAGGTCTTCGTGAGAAGAACGAACAATTAGAAGCTGAAGTTAAAGGTCTTCGCGAGAAGAACAAACAACTGGAAACCGACACTTCTTCGCAAAGGAACAAAATTTCTACTATTCAAAAAGCTAATGATCAGCTCTATGGTATGCAATTTTTCTCCTTTCCTTTCATTCATTCATCCTATTGTCTTATCTTATTTGATTAATCCTTTTTGCAGACATTTATGGTCTTTCTGATGAAGCCATTCTTCTTCGTTCATTTCCCGATGCCCTAGATAATGACACTCTTCTTGAACATCTTAATAAATCTTTGAATAGTTTCTCTAATGATAAAATTTCATCTTGTAGATGGGGAAAAACGATTTGCTTGTTTCTAGGGAATTGAGGAGACGACCATACGAAGGAGACTCCTCGAACCGAGCGAAATGTTAATCCTCACACAGATGCACCGCTGCAAAGGGGGTTCTTTAGATTCGAGAGATCAATCTG
>NW_020641619.1:0-2419 GCF_003573695.1 Papaver somniferum
TTCACAGGATGAGAGGGCTACAGTGTCTTTCTTCTGTGAACACCATATAATAGGTGCTTCACCTAGATAAAATATATGACCAGTTGTACCTTTTCCATCATCTTGGTCAATATTATGACTGTTGTCACTATACCCAACAATTCCTTTTGATCCTCCTCGACCATACTTCAATCCGTACGTGATTGTTCATTTTAGGTATCTTAATATTTGCTTCATGATGTTACCATGAGACTTGCATGGAATTTTCATATAACGACTAGCTACTCCCACTGAGAAAGCCAAGTCTGGTCTTGTGTGTAACAAGTACCTAAGACACCCAACATTTCTTCTGTAACACATTGAATCAATCTCTGCTTCTTCTTGTGCCTTTGAAACTTTAAGTCCAAACTCCATTGGTATCTTAGTTGTATTACAAGTTTCAAGTCCTGCTTCTTTCAGAATTCTCCTTGCATAAGCTTCTTGTTTAATCTGAATCCCATCTACTCCTTGATGGACTTCTATGCCAAGGTAATAAGTGAGTTTTCCGAGGTCTGACATCTCAAACTTTGATGACATTTCTTTCTTGAACTCATTGATCACCTTAAGGGAGTTGCCAGTCAAAAATAGATCATCTACATAGACTGCAATCACAATAAGCGTTCCCTTTTCTTCTGTATACAGAAGTTTCTTTAGAACACTTTATGAATCTCATTCCCTTTAAGATTTGATCTAACTTTGTATTCCAGGCTCGAGGAGATTGTCTTAGACCATATAGAGCTTTTGATAACTTATAAACCTTATGCTCTTGTCCTTTTACTTCAAAACCTTCTTAACGTCTAAGTGGTGAATTTCCCATGAGTTTGATGCTACCTCTGCAAGTAATAAGCGTATTGTTTCATTTCTAGCAACTGGTGCAAAAACTTCATCAAAATCTATGCCTGGTTCTTGTACATATCCTTTAGCTACAAGCCTTGCTTTGTATTTATTGACAGTACCATCAGCATTCCGTTTTATTTTGAAGATCCACTTAAGACCAATCATTTTCACCCCACCTGGATTATCAACTAGAAACCAAGTCTTGTTTCTGTTGATTGAAATAATTTATTCTCTACATGCTTGTGTCCATTTAGTCGAGACCTTTGCTTCCTGAAAATTCCTTGGTTCATCATTAACAGAAAGTAGCATAATCTCACATTCTTCTGCAGCTTGAAGAACATAATCCTCTAGATACTGTGGCTTTTGAGTCTGTCTTGTTGATTTTTCCAGTGGAATGGGTTGAGTTATTTCATCGATATCCTCTTCTTCTTCTTCTTCTTCTTCTACTTCGTTATTCTCAGTGTTTTCATTATTCTCTTCTTCTTCTTGATTAACATCATTGTTTCCATTGGTATTGATGATTATGGGTCCTTCGCCTTCATCAATTACTTGACCCCATCTCATGTGAAACATTCCTGGATCCCTACTTGGTCCATCATTAGTTTCTTTCCAGTTCCAGTTTGCTTTTTCATCGAATACCACATCTCGACTCACTATTACTCTTTTCGTTATTGGATTGAATAATCTGTAAGCTTTGGATCCAGGCTCAATTCCTAGATGCACAAGAGTCTAAGATCGATCATCCAGTTTCTTAAGAGTTGCAGAATCAACTTTTGCATATGCTTTGCAACCAAACACTCTTAAATGATCTATGTTTGGTTTTCTCTTTCGCAAACTTTCATATGGAGTCATGTCTTTCAGAGCTTTCGTAGGTATCCTGTTTATTAGGTATGTGGAGTTTCGTACAGCTTCTCCCCATAGATAATTATGTACCTGCATAGCCTTTAAAGAACTTCTTGTCATCTCCATTAGAGTCCTATTTCTCCTCTCCACCACTCCGTTTTGTTGTGGTGTATATGGTGTTGTGAGTTGCCTTTTGATTCCATTTGACTCACAGAACTTGTTGAACTCTAAGGAAGTGAACTCTCCTCCTCTATCAGTTCTAAGCATTTTGACCTCCTCTTTTAACTCTTTTTCTATCAGATTTCTGAAAGCTTTGAATCTGTCAAATGCTTCACTCTTTTCTTTCATAAGAATAAACCACATATATCTTGAGAAGTCATCTATAATAACAAATATGTATTTGTTATTTGAAAGGGTTTGTGGTGTAATAGGACCACATAAATCAGAATGAAGAAGCTCTAATGGCTTTGAGGCTCTGAATGTTGTTGCTTTTGGAAAACCTTGACGCGTTTGTTTCCCAACTAAACATGTTTCACAGATCCTTGATTCATCGTTTATCTGTGGTATCCCTCGAACCATCTTGTTCTGAGACATAGTTTTTAAGGTTCTGAAACTTACGTGTCCTAACCTTGTGTGCCACTTCCATGTATGATCTTCCGGTCTCATATTCAGACACAATGGCCTTCCAATCATGAGACTTATCTTGTAGAGTCTATTATGT
>NW_020641620.1:0-509 GCF_003573695.1 Papaver somniferum
TGTTACTTATATATGCCCCCAAGAATGTGGTCTGCAAATGATTGAAAGATGTTATTGTATTTTTTGGTAGACCCTCGAACCATTTTAACGCCTCTCCTGTTAGACTGGATGCAAAATACTTGCACAATACGGCATCATGATTTTCCCACTGCAACATGCACCTCACTAGGCTTTAATGTGTTGAATTGCACAAGTTGTTCCATCAAAAATGTTGGTTAATGCGGGCAAATTGCATTTCAGAGGTATTCCTCCTAGCTGTACTTCTCTTGTAAATGGAGTTTTCGCAGCTTCTTCTATAGCTTCATCTAATTTTCTTCTGCCTACTTCTCCTCTATTATTTAGCATTCCTCTCATTTCTTCCAATTCTTTTAAAATTTGTTCATTTACGACTGAATTTTGATCCATTGGTCTTTTTAATTTTGCCTCCCTTCTTCTGCGTTCATGTCTTTCTTCTCTCGCGAAATTTTGCATTTCTTATTCATCATCCTCATCTCGTTTTCTCCTGCGGT
>NW_020641620.1:520-910 GCF_003573695.1 Papaver somniferum
CATGTCTTTCTTCTCTCGCGAAATTTTGCATTTCTTCTTCATCATCCTCATCTCGTCTTCTCCTGCGGTTCTCTTCCTCATCTCTATCTTGAATTCGTATATGATGATGTCTCTCATTTTCCCCTCCATGATTTTGTTCATTTCTTATCAATTCCATTCGTTGTCTTTCAGCCCTCCTCTGTACTCTATCATACTCTTCATTGAGATTATTGTTATTCCGGTTTTGTGTACGCCTTCTTTGTCGATTGTCATGATTGTTCTGGCGAATTGTCTCCTGAAGCTCTTGTTCTTCCATTTCCGCTCTCAATTTTTCACGTTCGCAAGTTAAACGTGCTTGTTCAGCATAGTGTCTTTCAATTTCTTCTTCAATCGTTTGTTGATTTCTTTGAG
>NW_020641621.1:0-557 GCF_003573695.1 Papaver somniferum
GAAGAAGAAATTACCTATTTCTTTCGATTTGATGGTGAATCTCACTATTTCATCCATGTTATTCTTCTTCTGCGTGCAACCTACAGATCTATTTGTTGATAATGATTATCACTTCTTTTCAATTGATTTTCACTGAATCTCCCTAGAACAAGTGATGCTGATGTTGAATTTAGGTTTAGATAATCAAGATCTTTGTTTTTAAACCTTAGATTTAGGTTTTGAAATCGATTTTCATTGCAAAAATCGGTTAGAAAATGTGTATTCTCCTCCCTGTTTCTTTAGCCGAGAGAGAATGAAAAAGCAGATGAGAGAGAGAGTGAAAAAGAAAATGAAAATGAAACTGAAATCTATAACTAGTTTTATTAGGTATAAATACTAAAGGGCAGTCTTGGTATTTTTTATTTTCTGATGACGTCAGCTTCCGGTAAAATTTCAAAATCTGGCCCCAAAATTGAAAGTAATGGGCCTAGAAATATCAAAATCTGAAAGAATGGAGTTGATAGTGGAGGATCCATTTTGTGGGGTTTCTATATGTTGAACCCATATAGCAGGGGGTT
>NW_020641621.1:568-1000 GCF_003573695.1 Papaver somniferum
TGATAGTGGAGGATCCATTTTGTGGGGTTTCCATATGTTGAACCCGTATAGCAAGGGGTTATAGTATTTTTCACTATTTAAAATGATGGTTCCCCCTTTGTAATAGACTGGACTGTGCTTAACACATCCCTTGAAAACTGACCGCCCCTTAACAGATTGTATGCCCCTCAACACTCGACGAGGTGCCAATAGTAGTTGCCCGCAAAATGACCATTTTCCCCTTTTATGCTTCCAAGTTCTTGTTTTGCTCACAACTTCTTCATACGAGCTCAGAATTACTTCATTCTTTCGTCGTTGGCTTCATATTTTCGTCCTCTTCAAGATGAAAAGTAGAAATCTTGTACTTGAATGATTTTCACTTGGTATTTGGCCTTTCTGCACTTGTAGCTAGATTCTTTTAGTGCACAATTAAGTGCCAATTCATTTCTTTTG
>NW_020641622.1:0-238 GCF_003573695.1 Papaver somniferum
TGGAGTGTTATAATTTTTAAGTGATATTTTTTTTGTGGAGTGTTATATATTATGTTTTCGTTGTGTTAGGTACATTATGCGGGGAGCTTTGAGAAGAATTTTGAAAAGTCGTCGGGATGATGAAGATGATATTGAGACGAATGTTGTAGCAGTGGCTACACTTTTGGAGACGCAGAGGAGGCATGTAATACGTCAACCCGTCCCGAATGAAGTCAAGACACGTCAGAGGGTGCACAGA
>NW_020641622.1:249-486 GCF_003573695.1 Papaver somniferum
TAATACGTCAACCCGTCCCGAATGAAGTCAAGACACGTCAGAGGGTGCACAGAAAACGTGTAGATGCGGATGCTCGTATGATGCATCGGTACTTCAACTTCAATTGTACGTATAGCCCAAAGAAGTTCAAAGGTCGGTTTGCTTTGCCTCGTCCACTTTTTCTGAGAATTTTAGAGCAAGTTTGTGAATTTGACCATGATTTTCGCCAACAAACGGATGCTTGCGGTATTCCTGGTC
>NW_020641622.1:686-1000 GCF_003573695.1 Papaver somniferum
GCATTACGAACAAAGTGTAACACATTGAGAGCCGAAGTGAAAAAATATATTTCATATATTAGACCCTACTTCCGAAGTAGACCTACGGGGATGACCGAAGAGGATTATGTAAGTACCTCAAATTTTTTTTAATGTTTTCTTTCTTCCATCTTGATCTCTTTCTTTCTTTCTCTAAATTTTTCTTTTCATTTCTTCCCCAGTATCGTCGTGGAAGAGAGAATTATGTAGCAGCGACTAAAAAACAATGGACGCACGAATCGATTTTTCAGATCCTGAAGACTTATCAACCAGATTACAATCCAGCGGTGAATAAT
>NW_020641623.1:0-395 GCF_003573695.1 Papaver somniferum
ATCCAGTTATTTTCGCAGCCTCTTATCCCTTTTACCTATAGGGCTTATGGTTACGAGACTACACCCTAAGTGGGGTTTTCTTCAGGCCGAGTGCAGTATAATCCAAGACTTGTCAAGAATGGCAAGGTACGCTTCAAACGTCCCTGGCACTCTTGACTCAACCGTGTACCTCGGCGCCTTGATCAGATCTGCACTCCTTGGGAGAGTCCTTATTACCTTAGTCGCCCAACCCAAGTCATATGCTTAAGCTGAGAATCCAAGGTGTCTCTCCTGGATGGGCTTCATTGACCCCAAATCTCCATGACTCAGGTTCCGGGGGTGGTGTAGCCTTTCCCTGAGCCATGCAACAGGTACCCCCTTATATGACGTACTTTAGGTCTTACATTTTCCTCTTG
>NW_020641623.1:494-947 GCF_003573695.1 Papaver somniferum
CGAACTAGGGTGTACGCCATAAAGGTTCGCCTCTTTCTCTTTTGTCATTCTTCTCTGATTATTTTTTTTAAAATTCATTATCTCTGCGAGAGTCTCGCAAATCATTATATTGTTTCTGAATTTCGCAATCTCAATTTTGTTGTTCAATCAAATGTATTTTTGAGAATTTTACTTATTGCGAGAGTATCGCAACAACTTAATCATTCATACATTTCTTGTTTTTATTACCTTTGCCATCCTCTGCTTCTTTATTATTTTCTGCTACTACTTCCTTGGTAGTGATATGTTCATCATTTTTATTCTGAGCTAGCATTAATTTCGCAACATCTCTTCTCCTTTCCTTTCGATTGTATCCACCATCAACCTCTCACTTCTTTGTACATCTTTGATTTTGTGTCGCCAGTTTTCCTTCTTGTTTGCTCTTCCTTCGCAAGATTCTATCTCAGTTTCGTA
>NW_020641624.1:0-342 GCF_003573695.1 Papaver somniferum
CACATGTCAAGTTATACAGGAGGGAACTTTCTAAGAGTTAAAGAACACGGAGAATGATAATCACCCCCAAACTTAGATTTTTCTGTGTCTCTATAAAGACTAGTCACAACTTCCCTAATTTCTAGGTCATCAAATTCCTGGAAATGGTCAATTGATTCTTCTAAGTTGGGTTCATCCTCACTCATTTATACGAGTTTATCATCTTCTAAGACTAGTGTTTTTAAATCGCTAGATTCTAAAACAGTATTCTCAGGGTAAACTCTTTCCTCTAAACCATCATCACAATCATATAAAGGATTATCAGCGGAATTTTCTAGTAAAGGCTCATTAACTAAGGTGTTA
>NW_020641624.1:542-774 GCF_003573695.1 Papaver somniferum
TAAAGAAGGTTCACTCATTATTGTAGTTCTTTTGTCTATAATTATACTATTCATCTCAGCTAACTTACGCGTCGACTCAGCTAACTCCCTGAGGGACTCTTCTAAAGGAGGAATAGGAACATAGGGATCATAAAAAGGACTACTTTTCAATAGTTTGATTGTATTCTCTAGAGACGAAGAACTAGTACTATAATCTTCTTGCTCATAAGACTGATGCACGTGTGGATAGTAA
>NW_020641624.1:785-1000 GCF_003573695.1 Papaver somniferum
AAGACTGATGCACGTGTGGATAGTAATTTGGATCAACAGGGTATGACCCATAACCTTTGAAAGGTTGGCATTCCCAACCACTATTCACACTATGGTCATAAAAAGAGTGATGTCCATATTGTTCAGTTGGATATTCATATTCATTGTGATGGCTATTATAATACCAGTTCGACATCCTAACTGCAAGGGGATTCTAAACAAGCACAAAGAAGGCT
>NW_020641625.1:0-431 GCF_003573695.1 Papaver somniferum
CAACAACGGTGGTGCTAAACTTACAACCTTTGGGATCATTGGAGTACTTGGAAGGACGAAGATTTCAAGGAACGTTGAAGATTAGACTATGGAATAGGAGCCACTAAAGTTTATCTTTTTTGTATTCCATATGTATTAATAGTTTTTCACTAAAATTGACAAAGGGGGAGATTGTTAGAGCATAGCTCGGCCGACCTCGCATGCGTTGCTATATCAAGCATGTTTGTCAATGTTAGTTATCAAAACTATGAGTCTTGATTTCTAGTCTATTATAGCTAAGTCTCGGACTAGGATAGAAAAGTATAATTGAGCTCAAGGACTTTATGGCGATTCATCATACAACGACAAAGATCTACTCAAGGAACCGTGGAACTTTATCAACAAAAAGGTATGTGGAGACTTGAACTTATCTATCACTCAAAAGTCTATCT
>NW_020641625.1:572-1000 GCF_003573695.1 Papaver somniferum
TATATAACGTCCTCTGAGAATGTCTCAATGATTGGAATGAGAGTTTAGATTACATAACCATGTATTCCTTAATCCGAAGTTTTCGAACTTTGTTGATTGAGAGAAACCGTAGGAATTGGCTTTGCCAAGTCCGCGAACCCAGTCTGCGAACCCAGTCCGCGAACCCAGTCCGCGAACTGACGGAAGTTCTCTTACCGAGAATTTCTGCTGGGATTTTTCAGAAACTCGTTTGCGTGTTTAGTCCGCGAACTCAGTCCGGAACCTAGTTCGCAAACTGGCGGAAGTCTCTTTGCCGAGATTTTTTGCTGAGTTTGGAAAACTCTGCCGGTTGCCTTAAGTACGCGAACTTGTTTGTGAGCTTAAGTGGTTATGATCTAAAGATGTGCCCTGAACATGAAACTTAAATTACTAAGGAATGCTTTATGCAA
>NW_020641626.1:0-342 GCF_003573695.1 Papaver somniferum
CTTCAAGACCAACTCTACAGCAAATTCATCCATAGAACTCACAATCCCCATTGTTAATATCCAACCAAACCCTAACCTTCAATCGTCAGTTCATTACTAGCAACTCGAAAAGTATAACCAACTCATCCATCATTTAGAATTTCTCCCTTCTACATACGAGGTAGACCGAGCTATGCTCTAACAATCTCCCCCTTTGTCAATTTTAGTGACAAAACTATTAATACATATGGAATACAAAAAAGATAAACTTTAGTGGCTCTTATTCCATAGTCTAATCTTCAACGTTCCTTGAAATCTTCGTCCTTCCAAGTACTCCAATGATCCCAAAGGTTGTAAGTTTAG
>NW_020641626.1:353-1000 GCF_003573695.1 Papaver somniferum
AATCTTCAACGTTCCCTCAAATCTTCGTCCTTCAAAGTAATCCAATGATCCCAAAGGTTGTAAGTTTAGCATCACCGTTGTTGAAGATCCGTAGCTATAATAATGAGAGAAATCGAGATTCTCGATCATTATTATACAGTGTCATAGTATTATTATGTAACATCAAAGTCCAATTGTATCACGACTTTAACAATAATACTGTGGTGATATGTATCACTCCCCGTTAGTCAATACTCCATCTCGATCATGGAAACCACTCCCCCTTACACAATGATCCGAAAACCATATGTATTTGTAGTGTGAACTACAATATTTCTCCCCCTTTTTGTCAATAAAATTGGAAAAGGTACAAGGGGATCATAATGAAATTTTCACAAGAGACATTTCATAGACTAAAAGAAAAGTACATACCAACTTAATTTAGATGCAATCATAAATCCGAAGCTAAATGCATTCATCAAGGAGTTTTAAGATACAAGATAACCCATATAAAATTCCACAGCCGCACACCCCGCAAGATATTACCATTAAGCACAAGTTCAAAAGAACTCTCCCCCATTTGATTTCTTTCCTGAAAGAACAACAAGAGCGACCTTAATTTCGAAAGAAAAGAAGGATTTTTAAATTGGACACCAAAAACCATAAAA
>NW_020641627.1:0-384 GCF_003573695.1 Papaver somniferum
TGAACTTAGAGATGACAGAGAACGTGATCGGGTTTCTTACTTGTATGAGAGTTAAAGTTGGATTTAACCATCCCAGTGGCAAATGAGGTACAGACTGAATTCAGTATTAGAGTTGTGGTCCCCTATAGTGGAGACTACCCATGTTACATCATGAGAGGCACCGACCTTTAATTTTTTGTACCTGTCTAAATATGTGCTTTTAGAGTGTGTGTCACCGTACGTTACTTCCAGGCAGAATGGTGAGCTTCCCAACCTCCCACCAATAGAAGAACTATTTTGATATCTTGAGTGCTATTTTATCAATCATGAGGGTGTCATCGAATTGCTAACTTACATACCACTTGTATTCTTGTTCGCAGTTAGCACCATCCACTTTATCTCTCT
>NW_020641627.1:404-1000 GCF_003573695.1 Papaver somniferum
AATTGCTAATTTACATACCACTTGTAATCTTGTTCGCAGTTAGCACCATCCACTTTATCTCTCTCTACACCAACAGGTCCATAGAAACACCATCATCATCAACAAGATGAGCATCACAAATTCGAAGGAAAGTTGAAGACGTTCAAGGTTTACAAGCAACAGTACAGAAATGAGCAGATTCAGATTTAAGTATAGCAACAAGACAAGGAGCATAATTTTTACAAGTTGAAGACTATTGTACAAGAGTGAAGATTATCAAGATGAGAATTCAAGAAGTTTATGATATCGAGACATACAAGTTGTGAAGAATCAAGCGGTAAAGTACTTACACCATGACCTTTGTACTTGCATTTTTTTATTGTTATTTTCAGTTTGTGTTTATTTCTCTTGTCTTGAAAAAAAAATTGAAAAAAGAAAAGAAAAAAAAACAAGAGAAAAGTTCATTAGGTTCATCTTTAGTTTTAATATTTTGTTATTTTCATTTTGTATTTACTTTATTTATCTTGCATGTTACAAAAAAAAAAGAGAAAAAGAGAAAAAAAAAAGAAAAACAAAAAAAGGAAAAAAATTCATTGTATCATATTTTGGTTTGTTTA
>NW_020641628.1:0-170 GCF_003573695.1 Papaver somniferum
GTTGTTGTTGATCTGCTCCTGCTGCAAAGCCCTGAGCTGGTGAGCCTGTTGAAGACCAAGCCCAACAGGACTGTGCTGCTGAGGAGAAAATCACAAGCCCAACTGGGCCTGCTGAAGTTGCTGCCAAGCTTAACAAGTTGAGCCAAGCCCAACTGGGCCTCAACAAAGAC
>NW_020641628.1:370-749 GCF_003573695.1 Papaver somniferum
CCTTGCTTATTACAATGAAACAACAAAATGACTCTTTACATGACTCTTATTTACATTGACTACTCTCTTTTATTTTTGGAACAAGAGAGGATGGAATTGAAAAATACTTGATTTTTTTTTTCTGATATTTTTCTGAATATATACATCGTTTTTTTGTTTTTTTGTTTGTTTTTTTTTTGTTTGAATTTTTTTTTTTTTGAAAATAAAATTTACAACATAATAACTCTTTTGATATGTAAAAAAAAAGAAACAAAAAATTACATGACACTTTGCAAGAGGTAGCCCTTTTTGATGCACCCAGTTAAATTTGATGGTTGTTTTTCTTAATGTAACCTCCACCTTCTATCCCAACCAACCAAAGAACAAGCTAGTCAAGTTT
>NW_020641629.1:0-138 GCF_003573695.1 Papaver somniferum
CAAATAAAAATTTTAAAATTCAGTTTTTATTTGATTTCTAAATTCCAAAATTAACCTTCCGCATATAAAAACACTTTCAAAGGAAAGTTTGGCGGAAACAAGAAAGAAAAAAATTTCCTCTCTGAACCGAACATATCA
>NW_020641629.1:149-427 GCF_003573695.1 Papaver somniferum
AAAGTGTGATTCTTCTTTCCTAGTTTTCTTCGTTTTTTTCGTTTCAATTCAAAGATTCGTCATCATCTTCTCCCAATTTCAATTCAAAAATTGAGAGAGCAATTTTAGGTTTGTTTGATTGAAAAACCGGAGGAGAAGCTACAAGTTTTGAGATCTATTTATTCGAGATACGTAGAAGAATCCAATTCAGTTGTTCGAAGAAGAGAAGATAAACGTAGTTGTTCGAAGAAGAGAAGAATCCAATTCGTTATTCGAGATCTGGTTGCAATTCAGTTTAG
>NW_020641629.1:627-899 GCF_003573695.1 Papaver somniferum
TATCTATATGTAAAGCATTCGGTTACAAGTGATGTAATGATTTCAAGCATATGCATATGTGAAATATAAACTTCCAAACATAACTTACCCTATTTGTTCACAACATGTAGGGTTGTGCAAATATTATGTTGTTGGCTGACTTGCCTGCTGATCACAGGGGAGCTTTGCGTCGTGCTGTGCAAATGCTGATACTATACGTTGTTTCATGCTTTCAGCACTTTTTCTGCATTCCTCTCCCGTGGAAGCCAAGGAGTTGTAGTGATAAAATTCCC
>NW_020641630.1:0-1756 GCF_003573695.1 Papaver somniferum
CAGCATCATTCATGGCCGAAATGAACACAACCGAGAACTGGATATGTAAGGAAATAAACTGTGTGATATTTATTGCATCGGTTTACATCATAAAGTTGGGCGGTTCAAGACATCGCGTTCATTGAACAACTAGTAAACCCGGTAGGTATTCACTACGGAAGATTCAAAGCCAAAATCTATCTCTCTCGATGTAGTAATGTTCCGCGCACAAACTCTTTCTAGTGTCTGCATTAAGCTTGCATGAATTTCTATTCAATGTGGGGGATTGTTGGAATTTTTGAATAGAAATATGAATAGGTGTGTCAACTCACTTGAGTCTTTTCAACATTAGTGTCTTATCCCTAGGGATGTGACTCTCCATTTAAAGGATGTGACTTTTAGCGAAAGGACATGTCCAAGAGTCTCCTTCCAAGTATGTTTTTTAGAGTCATAAAACTAGTGCTAGAAATTTAACAGTTTGCATGTGTCTTCAAGAGTTAAAGAAGAGTTTGTGCTGCATCCATTCGCGTTCGCTGTTATCGAAGTGTTGCGAAAATCATCGAGGTACTGTTGGATGTTGGAGACATGTGCCGCTAAATCTATAACATCATTATATACAGGGCATCAATTGTCTTAAGCAAAGAGATTACTCGCCTCAATACAACCAAGTAAGTTTGTTTAAGTTTTGTGATTGATCATCTTCTTCTATCCCTCTTTTCTTGTTTTATTGTTGGTATTACGAAATGTAATACATAGATGAAAACCGTGTTACAAATAGTTGTAACGGATCGGTGATAATACACGAGTCGTATTATTGGAAAATCGGTAACAAAGGTATTTATCCAACAGAATTCAAATCAAAAGATCCGGGAACGTGGACACAAGGATAAGGTAACCAAGAGGGTAAAGGACACACGAAGTTGTTCACGTTAAAAGTCTACACTTTGTAGCATATACTTACCGCTTACCAAGATCAAATGATGTGGTTTCCAAGAGGGGTGGTGATGGAAGAATTGTTGGCAAAAGCTTTAGCACTATTGGGTGAGCAATTGTATCCACTTCAATGATTTCACCTCTTCTTCTACATGGAATCTCGCAAAGATTTTCTACTTTTGTTGTTCGAATGAATGGTGTATCCCCAAATGCAGTTTTTGATACAGACAATAATAACATTCATGTCTACTGGATCAAAATCTAATGAAGACCCCTCCGAATTCACCTTCGCAAGAAAATCTTTTAACTGTGTATCTTTATGTAACAATTGCCAGTTAGTTCTCAGTAAGCACCCAAACACTCCAACTGAAACTCCGTATTTTCTTCCGAACTCTAGCGCAACAAATCAAACCTTTAGACATGTAAAGCCATTGTCTCTTAAGTAAATAACCTATCTCTTTGGCAGGAAAGTCAATCAACCTACATTCGTTGTTGTTATGCTTGTACGCCAGAATCCTATTTTGATTTTCAATCCAAAGTGAATCCCCGTTATGGAGAAACAAACCGTTATAGCTCCAAGTGACATCTTCAGGGCATGAAATTTTACAGGTCATCCATTCGTTTTTATCAGAAGAAAATATATCAATGCTGAGATTTATCTTGTTTTTTCCATATGCAGGGATACGCACAACTTTGTAATATGTGGATGATAAGCACTCACATATGAAACCAGTCATAGTCCACACTAAAGGTTGGGGTGGTGGTGGAAGTGAAACCTATTTTTGGGTAAGGCACCACACCATATCCAGGATTTTGCAACGTTTACATTTTCGGGTTTGCCACA
>NW_020641631.1:0-550 GCF_003573695.1 Papaver somniferum
AACCGCTGATTCGATGGTGGAACCTTGGTTGGTTTAGGATTCATGGGTCGGGCCTGGCCCAAAAGGGAAATCCTTAAGGAATTAGGTTTTGGAGATAAAATTAGGTATAAAATGAATTAAATCCTTATTTTTTTTTTATTTCTCCACATCCGACCACCACCTTCACCTCCCTATCATATTCACGCCGAGCAAGAGAAGCAGGAGAAAATTCGCCGGTCTTCCACCCGCCGGCGCCGTTAGCTCGCCGTCCAGCCAAATTCCGGCCGGCGCCGACCAAGTACGTGCAATTTTTTTTTTTTTTAAAAAGTTTGATGAATTTATGAGATGTTCATGCTTCCATCATGTTAAAATTATATACATGGGTATATGTTGATGTGAGTTTTGTGGAAAAAACCCTTATTTATTAAACGTATGTTCGTTCGATCGTTAGTTTTGAAAACTAATAATAATCCCTGATTTAGAAGGAATTTTTTATATGTATGTGGACTTAGGTCCAGTGATGAAACTTAGTGTATGAGCTTTCATGTGAACCAAGATTTTACCTTAATAG
>NW_020641631.1:561-1505 GCF_003573695.1 Papaver somniferum
ATTTTATATGTATGTGGACTTAGGTCTAGTGATAAAACTTAGTGTATGAGCTTTCATGTAAACTAAGATTTTATCTTAATAGATGTGAGCTTTCACAAAACCGAAATAAACCTCGTTTTAGAAAATTATGCTCATTCGAGGAAAATAGATACATGTAATTTTATGTATGTAAATTTATGTCCAGTGATAAAACTTTGTTTATGAGCTTTCATGTGAACTAGTATTTTATCACAAGAGGTGTGAGCTTCCACAAAATAGCATAAACCTTCGTTTTTAATAAAACACTAATACGAAGGAAAATAGATTTTTTATATATATGTAGCCGTGACATATTTTATGTGAAACATGATGACATATTTTATTCACATGGATTTGTTCTTATTAGATAAATTCTGAAAATTTATATGAACAAATTGCATTAATTATTGTTTTGTAAAATCAAGACATGGGTTTTGAGTAACCTTCAAACTATACAACTTATTTGTGATGAAGTCATGTATTATTGTAAATATCATAGTTCAGTTGTGTGAATGTTCACATTATGAAAATTATGTACATGATTTTATGAGAAAATCATTTTCCATGAACTAATGAAGTGTTGTTCGTTATTGCAGGTTTCAAGGAACGAATTGATTTCGTGTGTTAACTCTTGTATTGCAACCACTATTGTTAGTGAAATTGAAAGAGGTAAGAGTTCAAGATTTACCGTTTGTAGACACCGGTGTTTTTAATTTGCATGATTCCATCATCTTATTGAATTCGCGGATGACCAAAACATTGTGTGGATTTCACAACAGCTTTGCGAGGATGTCTGATTCTCCAGCCAATGATGCCTCCAGAGATGAAAGGTGTGCAGATGATGATATCTCCATAGAGGAAACATACACGGATGAGACTTCCGTTGGTGAGGAAGACGAAACACCTGGAGTCAAGAATGTCCCAAA
>NW_020641631.1:1516-2000 GCF_003573695.1 Papaver somniferum
ACACGGATGAGACTTCCGTTGGTGATGAAGACGAAACACCTAGAGTCAAGAATGTCCCAAACATAGATGACGCATTCTTTGAGGTTCAGGATCCCGAAAATTGTCTCAAGTCCTCGGTATATCGTCTTCTGATCAATCCCAAGATGGTCATTCAAAAGAAATTGGTGACTCCTCGTGCTGTCATTCGGTTCTGTCTTGAACGAGGACTATTCCAGGCTTCAGTGATTGAATTCAAGCTTTCTCGACGCCCCTTAGAGAAGTTCTCGGGATGGTTTAGACACATGCTGGGATTTTCTCGTGTTAGAGCTATGCTGGATAGAGCACAAATTACCAGGGCCGTTCAGACATCTGGAGATTTGTATATCTTTCATGACGCACGAGGTATTTTAGCTCTTCTTGCTCGCTGGTGCATCCAAAGTCACACGTTTATATGCAGCTGGGGAGAGTTCACTATTACCTTGGAAGATCTAGTTGCTTTGTTGCA
>NW_020641632.1:0-464 GCF_003573695.1 Papaver somniferum
GGCACAGCCGGAAAGGTATTTCTCTAACAATTTTATCAGAACATTCATCATTCTACTGTCCGAACAAAACCATACATTATCATTTTCTGTAATTTGTACTAAGATATAAATCAACTTGAATTGCAGGTGTTCTCGCTCTCAACAAAGGAAGTAATTGCAACCTTACCAACAGGATCCGACATCCACTGCATAACTGCCAACAATGATTTTGTATTTATAGGAACTAAAAGTGGAATAACTGATGTCTATTTAAGAGAATGACTTGTTAGAGTTGCTTCCATTAAAACAGGGGGTGGAAGAGAAAGCTCAAAAATCACAAGTTTGGCATCAGATTCTGAAGGAGAAATGCTTTATACAGGTTCCTCCAGTGGCAAGATTCAGGTGCTTACTTGTATCCCTTGTTTCAATACAGTACTCTTATAAAATATCTCAGCTGCTTGCCATCATGTTTCTCAACCAATTTG
>NW_020641632.1:475-1000 GCF_003573695.1 Papaver somniferum
ACTTGTATCCCTTGTTTCAATACAGTACTCTTATAAAAAAAATCTGCTGCTTGCCATCATGTTTCTCAACCAATTTGTTTTTTTTTTTTGTTTTTTAAAGAAAAAAGGTTAGATTTTTGAAGAATACAAGTGTGTTTACTAAATGTCCGAGAGAGTTTTTCTTTGCCTATGCACGGTAGTATCTTTATCATGCAGCGTTTGTGCCACCATGGCGCCACTGGTCGTGACATTAGGATTACATATGAATTAGGGCCGTAATTTGCAAGTTATGACGGGTAACCCACCACCAACAAGTGAAAGCCATTTGGACCAATTCTTAGGTTTATATCCTGTCATACACCTCAAATATCCTTCCAAGTATGAATTCACTTTCAGCTTGCCCATATGTTTTTGGGTGGTAGACAATACTCAGGTGTAATCTAGTTCCCAAGGACCTAAAAAGTTCTTGCCAAAATACCTTGTCTCTGTCAGAAATTACGGAAGCATGTAACCTATGTGACTTGAAGATGTAATGCAGGAACGCCT
>NW_020641633.1:0-464 GCF_003573695.1 Papaver somniferum
TCCTCTTGAGGGAGCAAGCTTGATTACAACCACTCAGGCTAAGCGGTTGGTGAATGCTAGTACAAAGTTCATTCTCCTTGTGATCCGTTATCTTGACGAGAAGCCGAGTAGAGTTAGTTTGGAATACATTACCAAACAACAAGAAGAAGACCTAAGAAGGTTAACTACGTTTGAACCACCATTACTAGATAATGTTGGAGATGACAAGATGATCTTTCCACATGTGAAAGACTTGTGGTATGATAGAGAAAAACCACTCGAGGAGTATTTCATTGCGGAGCGAAGAGTGACTAAGACAAGACAAGAAGATAAGGACGCTTTTCTAATTGGAAGTCAAAAGTCAAGTTTCCAGCAAGGAGAAATGGTTCAGCAGGGTGAAAGTAACTCACGAGTTCCCTAACCTACAAATATAACTTTCACAGGAGTTCAAATTCTTGGGTGGGGGGGGGGGGGGGGGGGGCATG
>NW_020641633.1:554-1000 GCF_003573695.1 Papaver somniferum
GGGGGGGGGAGGGCATGATACATGTGTATCTTCCTTTCCCTGGGAACTAGTGATCCTCAAGAGGAATTGGGGATAAAATCCTTTATTAGGGAGGATTCCTTGTTTAGGATAAATTCCTAGTTTAGGAAGGAGTATTGTTTTGAGTAATACTCTTATTTTAGGTAATATACCTAGAAAAGGATTTAGTCCTACAAAAGGAAATAGATTCCTAAGAGGTTTGGGAAACCAAACCAAGCCTATAAATAGAGATGTTTAGCTCATAACTAAACAAATCTAGAGAGTGAGGTTTGACACCTAGAAAATAAGGTTGAACACACAGAATACTAGGCACAGAAAACCTAGAGAAAGCTTGGAATAATACTTGTGAAAGCTTAGTAAACAGTTTAAGGTTCATCTACTGTTAGAGAAGGTTGTGAGCGTAACAAAGAGAGAATTGTAAATCGTTT
>NW_020641634.1:0-361 GCF_003573695.1 Papaver somniferum
ATTATTTATGATGGTTTAGACTATTCGACCAAAGCCATGGTTGAGTCTATGTGCGCTGGTGAGTTCACTAGTAAAAATGCTGATGATGCTTTTACCTTCTTAGGAGCTATCGCTGAAAAATCCCAACAGTGGGAATCTTGTATTGAACCCCCTAAAATACTCTTAGTCAATAGAAGTAGCACCAATGTGGTAGATACAAGTTTTGGTTCAGATGCTAAGTTTGCTGCTTTATCTAGAAGATTAGAAGCTTTGGAAATGGGCCAGTCTAAAAATAGGTCCCTTGTTGAACCTAATAGAGCCTCTCAAGTCTCTAGTTGTGGAATAGAGCCCGATAATTCATTTTGGGAAGGTCAGGTTAGTG
>NW_020641634.1:561-1000 GCF_003573695.1 Papaver somniferum
TAGTTTTCTGTTGCTGTAAAACAACGACACTCGTTTCTGTTTTAAGACTGTTGAAGAACGACTGCCTTAGCAGGTCTGTTCTTCCTCTTCTTCTTCCTCCTCGAACAGCAGCAGCAGCACTATAACTCTCTGTAATCGCTTCTCCTCGGCTCTCCTCGACTCTAAACTCTCTCCTAAGGTTTTCTAACCCTTTTTATGACTTGAAACCACTTTTATATATCCCACAGACCCCAAATATCTCGTATAAATTCAAGATTTCTTCTCCGTGCAGTTAAGAGAATATCTCTCTTCAATCCTCCCTGTACGCGTCTTCTGACCTCTTCTGAGTTATCTAAACTCTCCAAACTCCAACTAATACTTGAACAGGACCAGGTACATCCATATCCTGGCGTCAAAGTCCTCCAGAAATCTCTCAAAAATCTTCTAAACTTGAAACAGA
>NW_020641635.1:0-432 GCF_003573695.1 Papaver somniferum
GTTTGACCTCCTTGTACTGCATTGAAATCCAAAGAAGCAGCCTCATGAGAAGAATTATTACAGACATTATGATCCGCCATAAATTGACTAGTAGGAAGATGGAAGGTACCACAGGGATTGAAAAATTGCTGGGATAGATCAGTGATAAGCACGCAAGTGCGACGCATTTTCACCCATAACTATATTAGCTAGGCCTCATTTTATTACTAATAAAGTTGTTTTATGTCTTTTCAAGGAAATAAGCTCTTATGGAGAAAGTTGATCGAAAAGTGGTTTTTGCACCCCCCCCCCCCGGAGGACACTTGATAAACAAACCCCTACTTTAGATAAGGGGCACATTAATTACTAAGGGGAACCCACTTACTATTCGCACCCCATCAGAGGATAAGGGGAGGTCATCTTCAACAATTCAAATTCTAGGTTTTGGCGGGA
>NW_020641635.1:443-1000 GCF_003573695.1 Papaver somniferum
ATTACTAAGGGGAACCCACTTACTATTCGCACCCCATCAGAGGATAAGGGGAGGTCATCTTCAACAATTCAAATTCTAGGTTTTGGCGGGAAACTGGTCTCAGTGAAGAACAGATTAGGGTTCGGATTTTAGTCGAATTTTAGAGAGATTCAATCCCTGCATTTTGTTGGGATGGGTTCATTAAGACTAAAGAGGGTTTATATATGCAATGGATTCGATCAGAGTTGGTTGCAGAATCATGTTGGAGCAAAACAGGAAGATAAATATTCACGGGCAGTTTCAGGCAGATTTTGGATACGAATTTCAGGGCTGTTCGGGAAAGATTCAATCGCTGGATTCAGTTTTGTTGGACCTGGTAACACTAAACAGGATTGGTATAGTCATCGCATTCGAAAGAATTAGGATGGATAATTAAAATCAAATTGTTGCACTGACCGGAAAAGTTAGGATTCATGTTTTGGAGTTGTTAGAGGGAAACTCGATCGCTCAGATTAATTGGGTTTGTTCTTAATATATAATCAGGGTTGGAGATAACCTTTGATTTTACCAGAATTGGC
>NW_020641636.1:0-432 GCF_003573695.1 Papaver somniferum
GAATCACTTTAAACGCAAAGAATTACATGAATATTGATTAGATTAAATCACTTAATTGGTCAATGGTGGAATCCTGAGTCTTGGTGCTTTTTATAATCTTGATAACAACAACTTCTTAAGTTTTCTATTGAGTTTGAATCTAAAATCGAATCTTCACAAGTCTGAGTGAACGATACTTTACTACCACTTTCTACAACAACATAAAAACCACATCAGTTTTTGGCGCCGCCGACACGGACTTGTATTTAGATTTGTTTTAGGTTTCTTTTTCTTTTTATTATATTTTGTTCTTTTTTACGCGTTTTGGTATTTTTCGATTCTTTTCAGATTTGGAGCGAAGCTACAAGGGAAGAAAAAGTGTTATAAAAGGAAAGCATTGCCAAAGAAGGAAAGAAAAGAGGAATCCGAAAGGAGTGAAGAAGAAGATTTTGT
>NW_020641636.1:489-1000 GCF_003573695.1 Papaver somniferum
GCCAAAGAAGGAAAGAAAAGAGGAATCCGAAAGGAGTGAAGAAGATGATTTTGTATATAGTTATTTTTTTTTATTTTTAGAAACTGTAAATAGGGTGTTATTTTTGTAATTTTTCTTTTCCTTTTTGGACATTTTTACTTTTGGACTTTTTGGACATTCTTGGACATTATTTTTGAACCCTAAGGAAGGGTCAAAATTAAATATCAACTATTTGCAGGGAAGGACGACAGTTATGATACTGTCTCGGCCCCTCGGGTTCGTACACTAACATCGGAGTCGGTGGCCTGAGTCGACTTCAACGGTTCACCGCCCGTCTGGTACGGGAGGTAAGACTCTATCCACCCACGAATCCCCTGTCAGTGGGTTTTATTTTGTGTGACATCTCACACCCCTGCAATAGAATGTCGAACTGGTATTACAATAGCCAATACAACGAATATCAGACTGAGTTTCAAAATGGACAGTACTACTTTGACCATAGTGTGAATAATGGTTGGGAACATCAGCCTTT
>NW_020641637.1:0-507 GCF_003573695.1 Papaver somniferum
GTATGTAGCTGTTTTGGCTACCCTTGCTCACTGAAGAAACACACGGTGTGGATAAATACACTAAGTAAACTCATAATAAAATAAAATTAGCAACACTAGAACCAACTACACTCGAACAAATATCAAACCCTTTCTTTGAACCTTGTCTCAATTATCGAACTTAAAGATATGAACTGAGTGCCATTTGATGAGTCACTGAGAACAAAGGAGAGGGATATGGAAAGGATGAAGTAATGAAAGAAGAAGTCATTGCTAGTAGTAAGGACTTGTTACGATCCATTGGTTCATATAGAATCCATGTCCTAGGTGTATCAAAAAACATTCTTTTCACTAAGCGTATATAATAAAAACAACCTATAACGCTAGTCACTATTCCCACTGAGGCTAGGAAGTAAGCCCCACAACCCAAAGCGGCGAAGAACAAATAGAATTTGCTACAAAAGCCGGCTAAAGGGGGTATTCCTGCGTATGAGAACATAGTAATGGAAAAGGTAATAGCCAAAATAG
>NW_020641637.1:518-961 GCF_003573695.1 Papaver somniferum
AGGGTATTCCTACGTATGAGAACATAGTAATGGAAAAGGTAATAGCCAAAATAGGATTCGTTTTGGCTAGAACGCCCAAATCCGCTATATATTTGACACGGGTTTGTCGTAATGCTGGAACTATGGTGAATGCATTTATGGTCATTGATGCATAAATAAAGAAACCAATTAGTAGTGATTGAATTCCTTCTATGGTTCCACATGAGAAACCAGTACGAATATAACCTACATGTCCAATCAAACTATGAGCTAGAAGTCTTTTGACTTTCGTTTGGGCCATGGCGGCCAGTGCTCTTAAGATCATAGAAGCAATGCTGCAGAAAAAGAAGATTTGTTGCAATGTAGCTCCATAGGAACCATAAATAGAAAGACGTGACATATTTGCAGAAATAGAGATTTTAGGCGCAATAGAAAGGAATGCTGTCACCGGGGTGGGTGAACCC
>NW_020641638.1:0-169 GCF_003573695.1 Papaver somniferum
AGAAGAAGGGTGCCCCTTAACCAGAGATGGGGTGCAAATATCAATTGGGGTGGAAATAGTAATTTTTCTGGGTTCCTCAAGCACATTTCTGGGCGTTTCCGGTGCATTTCTGGGGTGCCTTTAGTAATTTTCTCCGGGGTGTAAAACACCACTTTTTGAGCCCATTTCG
>NW_020641638.1:227-486 GCF_003573695.1 Papaver somniferum
TAGACACATAAATGCGTCTATCAAATACCCCCAAACTTATTATTTGCTAGTCCTCGAGCAAAACTAAAAAATAAAACCGAGTTAATCTCGGATGCGTCCGCTGCTTTACAGCTGGATAAGATTAGGAGAGAGATAAAGATGAGAGGGACATCTGCTACACAACTGGACTAATTACGTGTGATGAGTTAAACCAGTGCTAGAAATATCTTGTGCCAGATTGAAAGCAGACTAACAAAGCAACCAAAATGCATCTTTCTTC
>NW_020641638.1:686-1000 GCF_003573695.1 Papaver somniferum
GCGTTACAAGGCGGCTTGTTTCAACTCCCAGAAGTCACCATGAACTTTGAAGTTGCTTAAAAGGTAACCAATATCCTTCGAAATTTTTTCCTAACAAGCTCGATACCCTATAGGTCTCTTTATAATCAGATTTTAAAGCTTGGGTTCGCGTAGGTTTTGTTTTCCTAAAACGGGCAAGAAGGGAACGGTGATGAAATCCGAACCCTTATCTCGTTTAGGCCAGGCCTTGCCCTTTACTAGGAAAATAAAGACAGTCTGATTCGTCCTCAAACAATTATCACCTTAAGGCATACAATAACTCGCTTGCAGGGGAT
>NW_020641639.1:0-447 GCF_003573695.1 Papaver somniferum
CAACTCAACATGAAAGATCTTTCGCCATCACTCAGATGCGCACCAGACGTCAAACTCGTGCCTTCTCCAGTATTGAAAGTCATAGGCTGAGAAACATAATCAGGGACTGACACCCACGGGCGAAAATTGAACTCAGATTCTTCATCTAACACATCAATAAAACGTATTTTAGAACGAGGCTGATTGGTGGACCAACGCATGATCCTAGCATTATCTTTCTCGGGTAAAGTATGGCGCGCATCAGTATTCGGTCCTTGCAGAACATTACGTGGAGTAGGTGCATAATTCTTAAAATGCTCCCACATCAAATCTTGAAGAAACATTGTGTTGGCATAACACTCAATCTTCATAGAGCCGTTCGACACACTGGAGTCTATAATCAAGGAGTCCAGGTTGTAATACAAGGAGCCTAAGAATAAACTACCTATAGGAAGTTGCTCACCTTGA
>NW_020641639.1:532-1000 GCF_003573695.1 Papaver somniferum
GGAATCACAAAAGGCTTCAACAAGTTTCCACTGTCTTCAAAAACGTCTCTGGACAACCATAAACATAAGAAAGCAGCAATGGGTAACATACCATCGATTAGTTTATCAGAAACCTCGTCTTGGGCCACCAGTGTGTCAACCAGGAAGCATAGTATCCTTTACTACCAGCCTTATTCGCTTTCTCCATTGCAGCTGTCAAGACATGAGAAACGGCGGTCTCCTCATATGAAAGATCCCCAGGAAGATTGCCCGCGATCGGGAGATGCATCAGAGCCGCCACGTCTTCCAAGGTAATGTTAAACTCTCCACATCTACATATGAAAGTGTGAGTGGGAATGCACCAGCGAGCAAACAGAGCCACAATACCACTTGCGTCATGATAAATGAACAACTCTCCAGAAGATTGAATAGCTATCGTCACCTGCGCCTGGTCGAGCATAGTCCTCACATGAGGAAAACCCAACATAT
>NW_020641640.1:0-376 GCF_003573695.1 Papaver somniferum
ACCTAACTCTAGGTCAACACAACTGGCATATACAAGGGTACCAGTGGTCGACTTTATTGAATTTTTTCCTTTTGGTCAAATGGTTTGGTCTCAATTTTTTTTTTTTTTTTTTTATCTTTCTCAATCACTTTAATTCACCCTAGCATTGGTAACAACTTGAATCGTGGGCCCCACATATCACTTAGAGAAACATAGTTTAAAAACAAAATAAAATAAAAATAGAAGTGAAAAGGACTCAACGAGATATGATGAAACTATCATGTTATTTCTAACACCTGAGCTCTGTGCTTTTATGAATAGACTCTTTAGATGTTTCCATCTAATCAGATTGGTTCCTCAAACTCCTACAATCAAAATGCTTCCATCCACTTAGATT
>NW_020641640.1:446-844 GCF_003573695.1 Papaver somniferum
TGAAACTATCATGTTATTTCTAACACCTGAGCTCTGTGCTTTTATGAATAGACTCTTATAGATGTTGCCATCTAATCAGATTGGTTCCTCAACTCCTACAATCAAAATGCTTCCACCCACTTAGGTTGGTTAGTGCCAACCTTAATAGGCATAAATTTCTAGGCTCTGGAGTTTATTTATTATGCAACTAAAAAGTTTCTCCCATACCCCCAAACTTAAATCCAACATTGTCCTCAATGTTCTAAAGATGAAATTAAAATCATGAACAAGGAGAAACGGTTATTTTTTGAAGCAAAAGAGTTAAGGAAGGATATTACCGTGTTGCATGAGATTGGGTTACCTCCCAAGAAGTGCTAAGTTTAAAGTCTTCAGCCAGACTTAGAAAAGGTTTAGTCAAC
>NW_020641640.1:855-1000 GCF_003573695.1 Papaver somniferum
CTAGTTAGTGCAATCCTAAATAGGCATAAATTTCTAAGCTCTGAAGTTTATTTATTCATACTGCAAAAAAGTTTCTCCCATACCCCCAAACTTAAATCTAACATTGTCCTCAATGTTCTAAAGATGAAATTAAAAGCATGAACAA
>NW_020641641.1:0-1134 GCF_003573695.1 Papaver somniferum
AAAACTCTAAAAATCCCTAAAATATCTAACGAGCTAATAAAAATCTAAAGAGCTTTGAAAAACTCTAAAAATCTCTGAAAAGGCTTTAAGTTAATTATATTTCGTAGCACTAGTATCTACTAGCCAGGGATTCGTTAAAGCCAACTGAAAGTAACTTAATTCTCTATAAAGAATGATACTCACAAAATTCCCTACAATAATGAAGATTATCTTTGGATGTTTCCTAAAAACCCTAAAAACACTAAAGAGCCCTGGGAAACTCTAAAAAGCTCAGGAAGACTCCAGTAAGCTTTGAAAAGCTTAACTTTAATTATACTCCGGAGCACTAGGATCTACAAGATAGGAGATTCGTTAAAGATTGATAATAACAAATCCCTACAATAGTGAAGATCAACTTTGAATGTTCTCTAAAAAGCCTTGAAAACTCTAGAAAAACCCTGAAAACTCTAAAAAGCCCTAAAATATCTAAAGAGCTCTGAAAAACTCTAAAGAGCTCTGAAAAAACTTTAAGTTAATTATATTTCGTAGCGCTAGTATCTAGTAGCCAGGGGATTCGTTAAAGCCAACTGAAAGTAACTTAATTCTTTATAAAGAATGATACTAAGAAAATTTTCTACAATAATGAAGATTATCTTTGAATTTTTCCTAAAAACCCTAAAATCACTAAAGATCCCTGAAAGAGCTATGAGAAACTCTAAAAAGCTCAGGAAGACTCCAAAGAGCTTAAATTTAATTATACTCCGTAGCACTGGGATCTACATGCTAGGAGATTCGTTAAAGAATGATAATAACAAATCCCTACAATAGTGAAGATCAACTTTGAATGTTCTCTGAAAATCCTTAAAAACTCTAAAAAACCCTAAAAACTCTAAAAAGCCCTAAAATATCTAAAGAGCTCCGAAAATTCTAAAGAGCTCTGAAAAACTCTAAAAAGCTCTGAAAAAGATTTAAGTTAATTATATTTCGTAGCGCTAGTATCTACTAGCCAGGGGATTCGTTAAAGCCAACTGAAAGTAACTTAATTCTTTATAAAGAATGATACTAAGAAAATTTCCTACAACAATGAAGATTATCTTTGAATTTTTCCTAAAAACCATAAAATCACTAAAGAGCACTGAAAGGGCCATGAGAAAC
>NW_020641642.1:0-273 GCF_003573695.1 Papaver somniferum
TTTTCATCTAACGGTTAATATTGAATGCTTTATTACCAAGGTAACTGGTGGGCCCGGAGATGTGTATAAAATTAAGCGCAAGAAAACGGGGGCCTACAGTAATACCGCAAGTGCACGGTCGTCAGTTGTAGCTCGTGCAAGTACGGGTCGAACCACAGAGATCGGGTGTGTTTTGGAAGTGATTTAGCTAATTGGGTTCCTAGATTTGCTTTGGGCTTAGAAGCCTTTTGGCTTAAATTGGGCTTGAGTACTAATGGGTTTGAATGCCCTTTG
>NW_020641642.1:473-662 GCF_003573695.1 Papaver somniferum
ATGGGTTTAGGCTTACCTTTTTAGCACAGCCCAGCTGCTCTGATATTGTTGCAAAAACCCAGTTGGGTTTTGGTTCTTTTCCTTGGTGGCGTCCCAGCAGAGAAAAAAAAACAGGTTCAGATCAGCAGGTCCAACAGCAAATGAAGTGAAGCAGATGCAGATGCAAATGCTATGCAGTGAAATGCAAAA
>NW_020641642.1:862-1000 GCF_003573695.1 Papaver somniferum
TGATCTGATGGCTGAGAACGGAGGCGCTTTTGTGTGTAGAAAATGAGGTTGTGCGCACCATTCTTCGCGGCTTCCTTGCGTAATTTCTCCCGGCTTTTCACTACTTTTCTGCTCTTTTCGCTTCGCGACTCATCCGAA
>NW_020641643.1:0-274 GCF_003573695.1 Papaver somniferum
ACCCTTTATAAATAGCTTCTCCCAGTTTCGTTTAACATATAAGAAAAATCAATCTGTTTTCTCTATTTCAAAAAAGCATCATCAGAAATCAGAAATCTCTTTGTGTGTTCTTGATTGAATCAAGGGGTACAAACCTTGAATTCAGTTTTCGTTGCAGGGCTTTCATTGTATCCTGAAGGCAATATTTCGCATACCTGTTGTAATCGCCAATTGTTATTGGGAGGGTAGAAATATTTGTCTAAAAGAAATTTATACAAGCCTTGAAAGTTTTGGA
>NW_020641643.1:474-780 GCF_003573695.1 Papaver somniferum
TTCTGGCAATGGAGGGTGAATCTTCGAATTCGAATGCTACTGCTCAATCTCTGCAAGTGATGAACCAAACCTTTACTCGATTGGAACGTTTTGATGGTGAAGGTTTTACCCGTTGGCAAGAGACTGTGAAGTTTTACCTGTTGAACTCTCGTTTACTTCGGGAAAGACTGTGACTCTTACTAATGCTTTACATGTCCCTGACATCGTGAAGAACCTTGTTTCCGGCGACCTTGTTATGAAGGCTGGATTCAAGACGACCTATGAGTCTAATAAGTTTGTGTTGTCCAAAAATGGTGTGTTTGTTGG
>NW_020641644.1:0-550 GCF_003573695.1 Papaver somniferum
CAAGGGAATTCTACACAACCACAAACAAGGCCGACTTGACTCTACCAAAACAAACCTACAGATTTCTAGCAAACAAAAAGCATGATGGCTTCACTTAGATTGTTTTCTAGACCATCTTCTATTCTTTCGAAAAGGAATTCGTTACAATTTGAGCACACCCCTCTGGAATCAATTCGAGCTAATGTAAGTTGAATCGAGGCGAGGGAAGCTTAGTAGAGCTTTGATACCCAAGGCCTCACCGCATTGGAAGGCGGGGGAGTCACGCATTCAACTCACAGAAACCATCATGAACTTTTAAGTGTGCTTAAAGAGCAACCAATATTTTTCGAACGAGTTTCCTATTAAGCTCGTTACCCTATCGGTCTCGTTCTATTCCAAATTTTAAAGCTTGGGTTCGCGTTAGGTTTCGTTTTCCTAAGGCGGGCAAGAAGGGAGCGGTGATGAAATCCGAACCCTTATCTTGTATTGGCCAGGCCTTGCCCTTTACTAGGAATTTAAAAACAGTCCAAATTCGTCCTCAATCAATGAATCACCTTAAGGAATACAGTAA
>NW_020641644.1:650-1000 GCF_003573695.1 Papaver somniferum
TTTTTTTTTAATAATACCCTTCCGTAGGGGTTAAAAAAAGAATAAAGTCCAATTGTCCAGAATAAAGTCCAAATAAAAAGTCCAAAAATTACAAAAATTATGAAAAATAAAGCCTATTTACAAATCCTAAAAAAAAAAATTATGTCTTTTTTCTTCTTCTCTTTTAGCTTTTAGCTTTAAGCTTTTTGTTCCAAAGTCCTTAGTATTCCACTTCGAACCTGTAAATCAAAGACGCAGAAAGAAACGTAAAAAGGAACAAATAATAGTACAAAAAAAAAAAAAACCTAAAAATTCTACCTAAGCACAAATCCGCGTCGGCGGCGCCAAAAATTTGATGTATTTTCAAAAGT
>NW_020641645.1:0-260 GCF_003573695.1 Papaver somniferum
CGGTTCATCGCCCGTCTGGTACGGGAGGTAAGTCCAATCGAAACACTCGCGAAACTCCTGCAAGCGGGTTACTGTATTCCTTAAGGTGATAATTGTTTGAGGACGAACCGGACTGTCTTTATTTTCCTAGTAAAGGGAAAGGCCTGGCCTAAACAAGATAAGGGTTCGGATTTCATCACCGCTCCCTTCTTGCCCGCTTTAGGAGAACAAAACCTAACGCGAACCCAAGCTTTAAAATCTGATTAGAAAGAGACCTATAG
>NW_020641645.1:460-774 GCF_003573695.1 Papaver somniferum
AAAATTCCTATTAGGATTTTTATTTCTTTTTGAATTCTTTTTAGTGTATGCCCGATTTTGTTAATAGGGATTGGAAAATAGATACTCTAGGTCGATTGATTAGCGAAAAACCTAGTAGTTCTTCTGATTTAAGCAGGGAGCTCGAAGACTCTTCTTTTGAGAGCCCTGGTTTTGGAAACTTCAGTTTTGAGAACCTATCTCTTCGTGAGGAAAGTACCCCTAGTACTTCTGTTGTGTCAGCGATGACAACTTTGAAAGATTACCTGTATTTGGTATGTATGGACTCTACAAGACTCAACAGGTCTGTTACAATC
>NW_020641646.1:0-295 GCF_003573695.1 Papaver somniferum
CTAATCCAGTTCTCCCAAAACATCACATTAACAACAACATCAACAGGACAATAAAACAGGGAAAGGAATTAAACACATGAACATTACACAAAACCGAACATGAACATTACATAGTGAATACCAAGAAAACAACATATACAGAACATCAAAGTTCTGGACACTGGCTATTCCAGCATAAGCCTTTACATCACACCCACAATCATATTTATACCCAATTACAAGTTAGGGTTCTTCCCAAAAAATCCCTAAAATCAAACAGAAATTAGGTAAATTATTTCTACCTAATTTGACAGTA
>NW_020641646.1:495-765 GCF_003573695.1 Papaver somniferum
ACATATACAGAACATCAAAGTTCTGGACACTGGCTATTCCAGCATAAGCCTTTACATCACACCCACAGTCATATTTATACCCAATTACAAGTTAGGGTTCTTCCCAAAAAATCCCTAAAATAAAATAGAAATTAGGTAAATTATTTCTACCTAATTTGACAGTACAAATCATACCCATATCTTCTATAATGCTCCTCCATGCTTCTCCCTAACAGTAATTAGAGTTTACTCGAAAATCCCCAAATTAACTGAAATTAGGGTTTGGGTTTT
>NW_020641647.1:0-629 GCF_003573695.1 Papaver somniferum
CTTATGAATAAGTCACGTACTTGGAACAATCCCTTTGGTTCGTATTCCAAACAGTAAAGGAACAAGAAATCTGTTTGGTAACAACTCTATTCAACCAAGTGATATGAGTCGGACAAAGGCTCTTACGTTTATCTTAACATAAACTCCTTCATCAGGTCTAGATCTATCTTATATTCAATCACCCTAAGATAATCGGTTAAGATTAATCCAACAACACCTTTAATCCCAAAGGAACCGTGTTGATGTCGATCTGCTCAACTAATCAATCCAATCTACCACAAGGATAAACCGATTATTAATTGGATCCTCTTTTTCCAAACAAGTATTGTGCACACCAAAGATTATAAAACCCAAGTCAGATCTTCAATATCTTCTTTGTCTTCAAATCTTCTTAAATCTTCAATAAAAACCTGCACACAATCACTTGAATCTCTTGTGATCAATCACGCACAGAACGGAGTCTGTTAACAATGGATTATCACAAGATCGTCTTTAGAACTAACAACAGTCTAAAGATCCATGTCGAAACTCTGATCTAGTTTGAGTGAATCTTATATCATAAGAGAAGATTCTCAAGAATAAACAAACTAGGTGCAATCAGATTTCAACCACCGTTAGTCAATCAAATC